>NC_057751.1:1897304-1981368 GCF_004010195.1 Chiloscyllium plagiosum
GATGGGATTTATCCGAGGATTCTCTGGGAAGCGAGGGAGGAGATAGCAGAGCCTTAGGGTTTGATATTTGAGTCGTCATTGTCTACAGGTTTAGTAGCAGAGCATTGGAGGATTGCAAATGTGCCCTTGTTCAGGAAGGGCAGTAGAGATGACTCAGGTAATTATAGATCAGTGAGCCTTATTTTTGTTGTAGGAAAGGTTTTGGAAAGAATTATAAGAGATAGGATTTATAATCATCTAGCAAGCAATAATTTGATTTCAGATAGTCAACATGTTTTTGTCAAGGTCGTGTCTCACAAACCTTATTGAGTTTTTTGAGAAGGTGACCAAGCATGTAGATGAGGGTAGGGCAGTTGATGTGGTATACATGGACTTCAGTAAAGCCTCTGATAAGATTCTACATGGTAGGCTGTTGGATAAAATGCAGAGGCATGGAATTGAGGGTGATTTAGCAGTTTGGATTAGAAACTTGCTTTCTGAAAGAAGGCAGCGAGTGGTGTTGATGGAAAATATTCAGTCTGGAGTCTGATTACTAGTGGTGTGCCACAAGGATCTGTTTTGGGACCACAGCTGTTCATTATTTTTATAAATGACTTAGACGCAGGCATAGGTGGATGGGTTAGTAAGTTTGCAGATGACACTAAAGTCAGTGGAGTAGTGGACAGTTTGGAAGAATATTACTGGTTGCAGGAGGACTTGGATAATCTGCAGAATTGGGTTGAGAGGTGGCAAATGGAGCTCAATGCAGCTAAATGTGAGGTGATGCACTTTGGGAAGAATAGCAGGTAGGCAGAATACTGGGTCAATGGAAAGATTCTTGGTAGTGTGGATGTGCAAAGGGATCTTGGAGTCCATGTGCATAGATCCCTGTAAGTTGCCACCCGAGCCGGGAATATCATGTTGCAACTAGTGCTGCCACACTAGGAATATTGTGTACAGCTCTGGTCACCCCATTACAGGAAGGATGTAGAAGCATTGGAAAAGGTGCAGAGGAGATTTACCAGGATGTTGCCTGGTCTGGAGGGAAGGTCTTATGAGGAAAGGCTGAAAGACTTGGGTCTGTTCTCATTGGAAAGAAGAAGGTTAAGAGGGGATTTGCTAGACACATACAAGATGATCAGAGGATTAGGTAGGGTAGACAGTAGAAGTCTTTTTCCTAGAATGATGATGTCAGCTTGTAATTTGCAAAACTACAAATTGAGTGGTGATAGATTTAAGACAGATGTCAGAGACAGGTTGTTTACTCAGAGAGTGGTAAGGGCATGGAATGCCTTACCTGCCTTTAGGGGCATTTAAACAATCCTTGGATAAGCACATGGATGATAATGGGATAGTGTAGGGAGATGAGCTGAGAATAGTTCACAGGTCGGCGCAACATTGAGGGCTGAAGGGCCTGTTCTGCGCTGTATTTCTGTTTTATGTTCTAAAACTCCATTTCATGCACAAAGGTGGATAATTCCAAAACTGCAGGGTGTACATGTGGGGTTCTACACCACAATACTTTGCAATGCAAATTCTTGGAAACCAGATGGAAATGATGTGCATTTGAAAGGTTTTGTGGGTCTTGTTTTCTGAAAAGTTGAATTAACTCTGCACATTCCCCGATGAGCCTTCTCACTATATAGGACTGAAGTTAGGGGTAGGTTTTTCACTCAGCGAGTTGTAAGTTCATGGAATGCCCTGCCAGTAGCAGTGGTGGACTCTCCCTCTTTATGGGCATTTAAGCGGGCATTGGATAGGTATATGGAGGATAGTGGGTTAGTATAGGTTAAGTGGGCTTGGATCGGCGCAACATCGAGGGCCAAAGGGCCTGTACTGCGCTGTATTGTTCTATGTTCTATGTTCTATGTTCCTCAATGAGATTATCTTTGCTGTGAGTAATGAACTATTTTCTTAGATGTCTGTCATTGTTCCTCACCCATCTTCGCTGCTGACCTCCTTTCCCAGTCCACTCCAGTCAAGTCTGCCCACAATGTTTTGTTGTTATCCTTACATTGGCATAGCACAGTTGTTTCTGACCTAAATCTCTCTCTCTCAAACTGAATGTTAAATTTCACCGTGTCATCGTCACTGTTTCCAAAGGGAACTTTACTTGACATCATTTGTTAAACCTGTCTTGTGACACTTCATGAAACCGGAATCATGATCCCTGGGTGGATCCACAACATGGGACCAGGGTATCTTCATTTGAACACATAGATTATTGCTTTTGAACTATCCAGGCTGATGGACATGGTCAATGTTCAAGGTGAGGTGAGGTGAGGATGAGAAGAGACAAAATCACTTGGAAACACTCAAAAATAGATCAACATATTCATTCATTCTCAAGTTGTGATTGTGGTAAGGCCAACTTTATTGCCCTTGAAAACACTGGTGATGAGCTGCTTTCTTCACCATCTGCATTTTGAATGCCATAAAAACACCCACAATGCTGTTAGGAAGAGAGTTCCAGGATGTTGACACAGTAACAGTCAAGGAATAATGATGTCGCCCCAAATCAGTGTCGTGTGTGGTTTGGAGACAAACTTGCAAGTGGTGGTGTTCCTATGTAACTTCTGCCCTTGCCCTTCAGAATATTCAAAGTCATGTGTGAGAATACTGATGTTGTCAAAATAGAACACACTGTAGTAATTAGTGGGGGAAGCAAGATGGAGCACCATTCAAACAAATCACTTTGTCTTGGATTATTAATGTGATAAGTATTTCTGTTCAATGCTTTATCCATGATAAGCTGGAAATAGGAACTGAATCTTTCAGGACAACTGTGCTTTAATTGTCACTAATTTTAATCATTCTCTGAAGAATGTACATTATCTGACAATCTCAAGTGTTGATATTAAACTCCGGAGTTCATTAATCTCTTACAGTTTAAGAGTATCTCTTGATGAAAATCTGAAGCACTGTGGCAATGTGAGACATGTTGAAAGATTTTTATTATTTCTGTGGCAGTTTTATCATCTGAGGAGGCTTTTTCTTTATTCTGTAGTAACACACTTATGACCTCCTCTGCGATAAAACAAAAAATCCACAGGATTTATACTGACAATATTGCAGCATCTCATGCAATCTTGGAAAGCAAATGGTAAATCTGATACAATTGTGGAAGAAGTGTTAAAAAATAACTCAGGGGTTTTGAGAGGGAGAGCAATGCTTTACCATGAACCAGCTAATCAAATAGCAGTCAGAATGTCTTCAGTCCTCTCATTACACCTGAGATTTTAAATTCACATTTCCAATCCTTGTGATTGCTCCTTCATGGCTCTGTCTTTGCTGCAGTGACATTGACTTGTGATTGTCACAAGGCCTCATTTATCATAGCAAAACAGTAATCAATGTGTCCTTTTCGATGGAAAAGATCAGCTCTTGCAGCTCGTCACTGCAGTGACACTGTGTGGTTTGGGTTTGCATGTGGTCACACTGGTGGGGGCAGGGAAGAGGTCGGGGGGGGGGTTTCATTCAGTTTCTCCATCGAGTTCCATCATTGGCTAATCTGAACCTTACCTATCGACCTGCCTTGGTTCGCTTTCTCAACGTCTGTCTTTATGGTAGAAGTCATGAAAAAAACTTCCCAAAGGTAAATGAAAATCAAGACATGTTTCTCAACAACCAACTTCATCAGAAGAAAGGTGCGAGGAAAACTATTGGACCGAAATAGATCAAAGAACAAAGAAAAATTAAAGCACAAAAACAGGCCCTTCGGCTCTCCAAGCCTGTACTAAACCTGCTGCCTATCCCTCCCTCGGCCAAAGTGAGGACTGCAGATGCTGGAAACCAGAGTTTAGATCAGAGTGGTGCTGGAAAAGCACAGCAGTTCAGGTAGCATCCCAAGAGCAGGAAAATTGATGTTTCGGGCAAAAGCCCTTCATTCCTTCATCTTGACCGTTCTATTCACCCATACCTCCCCCCTCACCTCTGTCTAAGGCCCCAGAGGATCCTTCTACATGTGTGAGAAAATACCTGGGCCTCCATAATGTCATCTACTGTATCCGTTGCACCCGATGTGGTCTCCTCTACGTCGGCGAGACAGAACACCAACTTGCAGACCATTTCAGAGACTATCTCTGGGACACCTGCACCCACCAACCCCAATGAACACTTCAACTCCTCCTCCCACTCCACAAGGAAATGCAGATCCTGGGCCTTCTCCATTGCCAAACCCTTACCACCCGACGCCTGGAGGAAATACGCCTCATATTCCACCTTGGTACCCTGCAACCATATGGGATCAATGTAGATTTCACCAGTTTCCTCATTTTCCCTCCCCCCACATTATCCCAGTCCCAAGCCTCAATTCAATAACCGCTATCCTGACATGTACATCACCTTTCCCATCCGTCCGCTCCACCCTCCTCTCCAACCTATCACCTTGTACCCCACCTTCATCTACCTATTGCATATTCAGCTACCTTCCCCAAATCTGGCCCCTCCCATTTATCTCTCAGACCCCGGCCCACAAGCCTCATTCCTGATGAAGGGCTGATGCCCGACACATTGATTCTCCTGCTCCTCGGATGCTGCCTGACCTGCTGTGCTTTTCCAGCACCACACTCTCCACACTATCCACCTGCATTGCCATCTTCAGGGTACAATGGACCTGAACACCCAGATCTCTCTGCACATCAATTTTCCCCAGGGCTTTTCCATTTACCATATAGACAAGTCACCTGAACTGGATGTCCTGCATCCTGTGGTTTTAAAAGAAGTGGCAACAGAGACATAATCTTCCACATCTCCTCAAATTTCCAAGTGTAGCAGGAGATTGGAAAGTCAAAAGTCTAACAGCTTTATTCAAAAAAGGAGGAAAGCAGAAAGCAGGAGACCATAGGCTGGCTAGCTAAAGATCTGTCATAGGAAAGGCACGAGAATCCATTATTCAGGAAGTTATAGCAGGAGACTACAAAAATTGCAATGTGAACAGACTGAGCTAACATTAAGTTGTGAAAGGGAGATCATGTTCAACTAATTTATTTTTGTTGTTAGCGGAAGCAAGGTTCACACTGGACAGTGGGAAACTCGCAGATGTGGTGTCATTGGATTTCCAAAAGGCATTTGACAAGATGTTCCATCAAAAATGGCTGGAGAAGCTAACAGCACATGGTTAGGAGATAACATATTAGAATGGATAAAGGTTTGAGTAATTAACTGAAAAGGTTGGAAAGACACACTGGACTTTTTGGGTTGGCATGCTGTGTTTAACAGTGCGTCACAGGGGTCGGTGATGGGTCCTCAACTATTTACAATATATATCAATGATTTACATGAGGGAACCTAATATGTGGTTACTAAATTTGTTGATGACACCAAAATAGGAAGGAATGTAAGTTGTCAAGATGAGGGAGAGAGGCTGCCAGGGGACATAAACTGGTTAACTGAGTGTGGAAACAGAGAGTAGATGGAGTATTTTGTCTGAAAATATCAAGCTATCTGTTTTGGTAGGAACAATCGAAAAGCAGTTTGTTATTTAAATGGAAAAGATTGCAGGACTCAGCAGAGTGAGGGATCTGCATGTCCTGATACGTAAGTCACAGAAAGTTAATCTGCAGATACAGCAAGTGATTGGGACACAAAATGGAATATTGTTGTTCATTGCAAAGAGAACTGAAAAGAAAAATTGGGAAGTTTTACTGCAACTGCAAAGAGTGTTGGTAAAGCCACCTCTGGAGGAATGCATACAGTTTGGTTTCCTTATTTGAAAAAGGCTATAATTGCTTCAGAAGTAGTTCAGAGAAGGTCAACTCAATTTATTCCTGCAATGAAGTGCTTATCTTCTGAAGAAAGTCGAACAGGTAACAGATATATTCAACAGAATTGCTAAAAATGAAAGGAGTCTTTTTGAAATATGTAAAGTCTTGAATGGACTCGATTGGCTGGAAAATAGGAGGATATTTGCAACTAGGAACATATTTTAAGAATAAGAGGCCTCCTTGTGAGACAAATAAGACCAACAGCCAAAGAAGCTGAATTAAACCATTTGACCCATGAGTCTGGTCTGGCATTCGATTATGGCTGATATGTTTCTCAATCCCATTCTCCCCATAACCCTTGATTCCCTTACTCATCAAGAACTCTGTCTTAAATATAGCCACTGGCTTGGCCTCACAGCATTCTGCAGCAATGAGTTCTCTACCTTCATCACCTAATGGGGCTGAAGACATTCCTCCTCATCTCAGTTCTGAAAGTCATCCCTTCACTCTGAGGCTGTGCTCCTGAACTCTAGTCTCTCTTATTAGTGAAACATCCTTTCCATGACCACTCTATCCAGGCCTCTCAGTATCCTATAAGTTTCAAAGGTATCCCCTCCCATTCTTCTAAACTCAATGAGTAGAGACCCAGGCCACTCCTCATATGGAAAGCCCTTCATCCCCAGGATCATTTGTGCAAACCTCCTCTACAACCCATTGAAGACCAGTACATCCTTCCTTCGATACGGGACCCAAAACTGCTCACAATATTCCAAATGCTGTCAGAGAAGAGCCTTATACAGCCTCAGTTGCACCTCCTATCTTGTATTCTATCCTTCTCAAAATGAATGCCAATGTTTCATTTGCCTTCCTAACTGCCCATGGAACCTGTATGTTACCCTTAAGAAAACTCGGAACCAGGATTCCTAAGTCCCTTTCTGCTTCAGATTTCTGAGACCTTTCTCCATTTAGAAAATTGTCTGCACCTCTCTTCTCCTAACTGTAATACATAACCTCATACTTTTCCAGTTATATTCCATCTGCTACTTCTTTGCCCTCTCTCCTGGCTTGTACATGGTCTTCTGTCGTCTCCCAATCTCTTCAACATTACCTGTCCCTCCAATCATTTTTTATTATCTGCAAACTTAGTAAGAATGCCATCAGTTTCTTTGTCCAAATCATTAACATATAATGTGAATAATAGTGGTCCCAGCACTGACCCCTGCAGAACTCCACTAGACACTAGCTGCCACCATGAAAAAGACCCCTTCATTAGCACTCTCCACCTTCTGCCAGTCAGCCAATCCTCCATCCATATCACTGCCTTGACCCTAATACCAGACATTCTTGGTGATAGGAAGATAATGTTATTTTGTTTTATCTCAGAGGGTTGATCAAATATGGAATTCTCTTCCTCTAAGTTAGTGGAAGCTTGGTCAGTGAACTTATTCAAGGATGAATTCAACAGATTATTGACAAACAAAACAGTCAACAGTTACAGAGGGCAAAAAGGAAAGTAGAGTTGAGATGACAACCATGAACAGTGGGGTGAAGGCTGAGTGGCCCGTTCCTGTTTTGATGTTCCGCGCGCATATACCTATCAATCTCAGTTTTGAATTTTTGAATGATCCTGGCTCTCAACAGCTTTTGTTTTGGTGTGGGAGATTTAATGGTTTTCATTCACCTTTGCATGATAACAGCTTTGAGGCCTCACCCCTGAGCGGTCTCGCTCTAATTTTGTTATGTTGCACTGTTCCAGAATTGCTCTTCTCAATGAAATCATTTCGCTGTGTTCTCCTGATTAAATTCCTTAATCATCTTCCACACCTCAATTAGTTCACCCCTTGATCTTCTGCAGTCAAGGAAAAACAAACTGAGTGTGTGCAGCCTGCTGTTCGAATATAACCCTTTCAGCACAGTAACAAACAGCTGAATCTGTGCTGCACACACTCCAAAACCAATATATTATTCCTGAGATGTAGTGCACAGAGCAGAATGCAGCTACTCCAATGGATTCTTAAGATTCACAAAGGAACTGTGACAGCAACTGGAAAGGAACACTGGCAATTGATGATTTGCCTTTACAGTTGCTGAGAGCCAGTCCAGTCTTTCTGATCAGATGGTCTTCACAATCCTAAGCAGGGACACTAGTACCACTGAACCAAGGCTTTTGGTTTACTGAGACAGATGGCACAAAGCCAGTGCTGTTGCTATGTGTGCTGCCATAAGGCACCAAATGAGGAAAGACTGACCCACCAATTGTATGAATAATACTAACGTGGTCACAATCAGCCAATTATTGTGAAGCAGAGGCCTTGTATCCTGTTATTAGCATCCCATGCATCTTTTGGTGTCCTTTCTTCAGGCAGTCAGTCAGTAAAACCAATTTTGGACTGCAATACTCACAGGAGGTAAACACTGTTTCCCCCTGCAGGGTGCACGGTTTAATCTCAGTCCTACACATTAGAACCTCACTCCTAAGCACGATAACCTTATTCCTACACAGTGTAACTTCACTCCTGCACAATATAACCTCAGTCCTACAGGGAGAAAGTGAGGTCTGCAGATGCTGGAGATCAGAGCTGAAAATGTGTTGCTGGAAAAGCGCAGCAGGTCAGGCAGCATCCAAGGAACAGGGGAATCGACGTTTCGGGCATAAGCCCTTCTTCAGGAATGAGGAAAGTGTGCTCAGAGGGAGGTCATGCTGAACAAATTTGTAATATGATCAAGCATGTAGATAAGGCAAGTTCAGTTGATGTGGTTAATATGGATTTTAGCAAAGCTTTTGTCAAGGCCCCACATGGGAAATTGACTGAGAAGGTTAAAGTTGACAGAGCATGTCAGTAGGATAGTCAAGAAGACATATGGGACACTTGCTTTCATCAGTCGTGGCACAGAGTAGAAGACCAAGGAAGTAATGTTGAAGTGATACAAAGAACTGGTTCAGCAGCAGCTGGAGTAGTGTATGAAGTTTTGGTCACCCTGCGACAGGAAGGATGTCACAGCAATCGTGGGAGTACAGAGGAGATTCACCAGGTTGTTGCCTGGGACGGACAGAGTAGATAGGCTTGGATTGTTTTCTTTAAAGCAGCGAAGACTGAGTGGGGACATGACTGAGGTGTATAAGATTATGAAGGATATGGACAGGGTGGATAGGGAGCAGTTGTTCCCCATGGTTGAGGGTCAATCACGAGGGGGCATAGTTTTAGGTTAAGGTATTATTAAAGGTGTCAAAGCAGACATTTGATAAGGTGCCATATCAACACTAATTGCAGGAAGGGAAGGCTCATGGTGTGGTGGGTAAATACATGTACAGAAAGAAAATTGGTATGCTAACAGGAAACAGATGCTGTCATTCTCCTTGTCCCTGAATGATGTGCGAGATGGTGAATCAGTTGGGAAAATATGGTGAGATTGGAAAAATCACTTTCTTGACATTGTGGAAACTAGTCTAATTTTCTACCCAAGATTTGAATGGTGAGGCCCACTCGCGTGTATCAGCACCTCATCTCCAAATACTATCACTCATTTATATGTACTTATCTATTCTTCCAACAGGCAGAGCGAAAAGTAGCATCAAGGAAGAATGACAATTTCAAACATGAAAGCCAGAGCGTGTACTTCAGAACATAAGACATAGGAGCAGAAGGAGATGATTCTGCTATTGAGTCTGCTCTGCCATTCAATGAGATCATGGCTGATTCAAATCCATTTTCCTGCCTTATTCCCGTATCCCTTGGTTCTCTTACTGAGCACAAATCTGTCTGTTTCAGCCTTAAACAGAGTTAATAATCGAAACATGACAGCCCTTTGTAGTAAAGAATTCTGAAGATTCACGAGTACTTCGAGAGAAGAAATTTGTCCTCATTCATGAGAAAGATGTGAAAGGTTATTGGTGGTTGACAAGAATGTGAAAGTAAGGTTACAATCTGAGGAGTCACAATCTTATTGAACAACGGAGCGGGTTGAGCGCTTTGTGGCACTCACCTGCTCCGAATGTGTATTATATGTCTTCAGTCCCACACAGAATTAATTATAAATCTTTGCACTGATGCATTACACCGTTACTAATCACTGGTCAAGACATGGAAAATAACTTACTGTCTCTTTGGGTCAAAACAATTTTGTTCAGAACACAGGGCCATTTAAAAAAGTGGGTCAGTGGTTGGTGGGGTAATGGGAATATTAACAGTGAAGTCCAATTTATTTATTCCTATGGAAGTCTGGATTAAAAATTTGTTTTAGTTTGTATATTCTGGTGGTATGAGCGTCGCTGGCCAGGCCAGAAGTTATTGCCAATCCCTAATTCAGTTATGTAAAAATTTTAATTTGCAAAATGCTGTATGAAACAGTTTTGTGCCTCATCAATGGAAGTATGAAACAACATAATGGGAACTAACACAAGCATGCAAAACATTCCGCTATTAATAGAACAAGCTAATGACAATGTGTATCGGAGTGATAATAGAATGCAAGTGAGTACATGGAAGAACAGAACGCATCCTGATTAAATAGTCATTATAGAGAAAAATTGCTTTGAGCTATGTTGTCTCAATTACATGTATATGAATTATACTTCACATTATGGAGTACCTGCTATTAAATGCTGCCATATATTTAAAAATACTTCACTATCACTGCCAACACAGAAGGTTCAGAACAAGGTGCCTCAAAGTAAACGACTCTCACACCACCCAAAATCTTGGCTTCTCGAGCTATGTTTATAAAAGCAGGCCGAAGTCCAAAAACATTTCAACGTGGCACTCTTTCACTCAAGAGTTCTACTGGGAAGAGCCATCATTATGAACAGAAGAAAAAGGGTCTGGATGCAGGTTTGCTCGCTGAGCTGGAAGGTTCATTTTCGGATGTTCCGTCACCATACTATGTAACATCATCAGTGAGCCTCCGGATGAAGCATTGGTGATATAGCCCACTTTCTATTTATGTGTTTAGGTTTCCTTGGGTGTGTGATGTCATTTCCTGTGGTTATGTCATTTCCTGTTCCTTTTCTCAGGAGGTGGCAAATGGGATCCAAGTAAATATGTTTGTTGATAGAGTTCCGGTTGGAATGCCATGCTTCGAGGAATTCTTGTGCGTGTCTCTGTTTGGTTTGTCCGTGGATGGATGTCCCGGTCCCAGTCGAAGTGGTGTCCTTCCTCATCTGTATGTAAGGATACTAGTGAGAGGGGACCATGTTTTTTTGTGGCTAGTTGATGTTCATAAATTTTGTGGCTAGTTTTCTGACTGTTTGTCCAATGTAGTGTTTGTTACAGTTCTTGCAAGGTTTTTTTTATCATTTACAAAATACCATGCAAGAACTCCAGCAATCACTGCAACATCCACAACTAAAGCTGCATCAGAACATTATACTAATGAGCCACCACACACTGCAGCACAGAGGAACTACGCAGAGCAGAGGAAAATTATCTATCCAGTGTATTCAAAAAGAACAGGTACTCAATGAACACAGTCCACAGATTTCTCAGCAACAAACCCAAACAAGCAGACAAAACGCTTCTAGAAACCCTAGCTATTCTCCCCGACATCAAAGACATCTCAGAAATGATTGCCAGACTACTCAGACCCCTTGGCATCATGGGAGCCCACACACCCACCAACACACTAAAACAGCAGCCAATGAACTTGAAAGACCCTATGCAGACAACAAGCAAAGCTAACGTCACTTACAAAATACCATGCAAGGACTGTAACAAATGCTACATTGGACAAACAGGCAGAAAACTAGCCGCCAGGATACACGAACATCAACTAGCCATAAAAAGACATGACTCTCTCTCACTAGTATCCTTAAATACGGATGAGGAAGGACACCACTTCGACTGGGACAACATATCCATCCTAGGACAAGCCAAACAGAGACACGCACGAGAATTCCTAGAAGCATGATATTCCAACCAGAACTCTATCAACAAACACATTGACTTGGATCCCATTTACCACTCCTTGAGAAAAAGAACTTGAAATGATATCACCTTAGGAAATGACATCACCACAGGAAGCGACATCACCAACCCAAAGAAACCCAAACACATAAATAGAAAGCAGGAATCATCAGTAGTGCTTTGTCTGGAGGCTCACTGAAGATGTTACGAAGTATGGTGATGAAATATCTGAAAATGAAGATTCCAGCTCAGCGAGCAAACCTACATCCAGAACCTCAACTTGAGCTACAAATATTTTCAAAACTCACTCACACTCACTCTGCCTGGATAAACAGCTTTGAGTAGGAACTTAGCTTTTTTTTCAACGCTCGAGTTTTTTGTGATTGAGGTGCAGCAGAAAACAGTGAGATCCCGTGAAAACTCTTTCCATGACATGGGGAGCAGGGCACGTAAAACGTCAAAGGCCAAGGGGAGGCATCTTTGGAATTGCTTGAGATGGCTGATTGCCCAAATCACTTATCAGTCATTCTGTCAATGATCAAAATGCTCCTATGCTCATGCATTTTCTAACATTCCCCAAAACGAGAAGCATGTGGCTGTTTTCCTGATGAGAGGTCAGGAAAGCTACAGACATAAACAAACACACAAACCAAAAAACACTAACATACATACAGTGCTGATCACAAACAGATTGAAGTGGACACATAACCCATTGTATAAATTGTAGTGAGCAAAACTGTTGACATTCAACTTTGATTTTGTTACTTCAGACTCTCATGGATTAAAAGATTTAAATTAGCTGCTGTGATCACTGAAAAAAATCTCAGCGCCCTAAATCAAATATCAAAATCTGCTGCCTGAGAATTACCATTTTAATCAAAAGGAATTGAAACTCAGTGAGGCAGTGAGAAAATTGCATCTTCTGTTTTACTCATATTTGCATGATAATTACACACATTGAGTGATGAAAGATTACCTACAATCATTAAACTTTAACCAAACCATTGCAACAGACACCAGGATCCACAAAGGAAAGGTTTATCAATAGCAACCTTTGAGCAAATAAAAGGGAAAGCAACATGGACTGATAACAGCAAGGATACTGCAAGTTCTTCTCCCTCTATTGCTGAGTCTCAATCCCAGAATTTAATGCCAGTGAAAAAGCATTTGGAAAAAGCATTGTTCAGTGAGCCCTTATGACTACAAAAGAAACTGGACAACAGTGACAGAATTGGACTCAGGTCTTTTCATTTCCACAACTCAAGGCACTTCTGGGATCTACATCTGCAACTGCCTTTGTCTTTTGTATGTATTCGACACACGCCCTTCCCTCTCCCTTCCTATTTTGTAAGAACATTCCCTGTCTTTGTGTTAGCAAAATAATTTCATTTTTTTCAGGCAAACAGGTAATGAGATTCCACTGGCTTTCATTTAACAAGGTTGTGGAATTGGCTGTCCTTCATTTTTTGATCTGGTGAATTCAGTTTAATTGAAGTGTGATAACTATCTACTAAACATAATTAAGGTTCTGCTGCAACTAACTGACTGGGGATTAAAAAAGAGTGGAGCTATGATACCCCTTCATCTGATTGTACCATCGCGTGTGCATACATACGCACACACACACATACATGTGCATGCACAGATACCATATGAGTACAGATGCACAAGTGCTTGCTTACACACACACACACACACATACACACACACACATAATTACAGCACTAAGACTTTTTCAAGTATCCTCTAAGAACCACCAAAAAGGCTTTTGACAATCAGCTGTGATGAAAGCTTGCACTTCGAAATGAAAAGGCTACTTTGCAGAAGAATAGAAGCTATGTTTTTTCTCTATCTCAAACTGTTAACAATTTACTGATCACCAACTACTGATTGACTCCTTCGAGCTGCTCTGCACTGATTCACCAAAGTAAATCCAGTGCTTGTCAACAAGAGACGACGTTGTTGCTGTATGAAGTTAACACTGTATAAAAGAGGCACTCTTCAATTTACTGTTCTATATCTGACAAGAAGAGGAAAAGAGATTTGCATTTCTGTAGTGCCTTTCACAACCTCAGGGCATTCCAAACAGCTCTGCAACCAATAAAGTACATTTGAAGTATTGTCAAAGTGGTAGAGTAAGAAACACAGCAGTCAATTTATGTATGGCAAGCTCCCACATCTCACAATGCAATAATGACTATATCAACTGTTTGAATGAGGGGAAAATGATGTCTAAGACACCAGAGAGGGCTCCACTGCTCTCATTTCAGATCACAATGGGTGAACACTGAACGTTGAACATTACAGCACAGTACAGGCCCTTTGGCCCTCGATGTTGCGCCAACCTGAGAAACCAATCTGAAGCCCATCTAACCTACACTGTTCCATTATCATCCATATACTTATCCAATGACCATTTAAATGCCCTTAAGGTTGGCGAGTCTACTGTTGCAGGACGGCATTCCATGCCCTTACTACTCTCTGAGTAAAGAAACGATCTCTGATATCTGTCCTATATCTATCACCCCTCAATTTGAAGCTACGTCCCCTCATGCTAGTCATCACCATCCGAGGATAAAGGCTCTCACTGTCCACCCTATCTAACCCTCTGGTTATCTTATATGTCTTTATTAAGTCACCCCACAACCTTCTTCTCTCTAACGAAAAAGCCTCAAGTCCCTCAGCCTTTCCACATCGGACCTTCCCTCTATACCAGGCAAATCTCCTGGTAAATCTCCTCTGCAACCTTTCCAAAGCTTCCACATCCTTCCTAGAATGCTGTGACCAGAACTGTATGCAATACTCCAAGTATGGCCATACCAGAGTTTTGTACAGCTGCAGCATGACCTCATGGCTCCAAAACTCAATCCCTCTCCCAATAAAAACTAACACACCACATACCTTCTTAACAACCCTATCAACCTGGGTGAAAACTTTCAGGAATCTATGTACCTGGACACCGAGATCTTTCTGATGATTTACATTACCAAGAATCTTACCATTCGTCCAGTACTCTGCATTCCTGTTACTCCTTCAAAAGTGAATTACTTCACACTTTTCCACATTAAGTTCAATTTGCCACCACTCAAACCAACTCTGCAGCTTATCTGTGTCCCTCTGTAACCTGAAACCTCCTTTTGCACTGTCCACAACTCCACCGACCTTAGTGTCATCCGCAAATTTACTAAGCCATCCTTCTAACCTCATCCAGGTCATTTATAAAAATGACAAACAGCATTGGCCCCAAAACAGATCCTTGTGGTATACCACGAGTAACTGAACATTCCCAATCAACCAGCTACCCCTGTCTTCTTTCAGCGAGCCAATTTCTGGTCGAAGTCACGTAATCACCCTCAATCTCATGCCTCCGTACTTTGTGCAATAGCCTACCATGAGAAACATTATCAAATGCCTTACTGAAATCCATGTACACCACATCAACTGCTTTACCCTCATCCACCTGTTCGGTCACCTTCTCAAGGAATTGAATAAGGTTTGTGAGATATGACCGACCCTTCACAAAACCGTGTTGACTATCCCTAATCAAATGATTCCTTTCAAGATGCTTATAAATCTCTTATTATCCTTTCCAACACTTTACCCACAACTGAAGTAAGGCCCACAGGTCTATAATTACCAGGGTTGTCTCTACTCCCCTTCCTGAACAAGGGGACAACATTTGCTATCCTCCAGTTTTCTGGCACTATTCCTGTAGAAAATGACATCATAAATATCAAAGCCAAAGGCTCTGCAATCGCCTCCCTAGCTTCCCAGAGAATCCTAGGATAAATCCCATCTGGCCCAGGGGACTTATCTATTTTCACATTTCCCAGAATTCCTCCTCCTTATTACATCAACCTGACAGGTTCTCAATGTAACACATTCCCTCAACTATGACCCTTCTCTTTGATTCCTTTGGTATTGACTGTTCAGCAGAAGAATGCTCAGCTTGTAATGATCCAGCAGTTGTGCAGTACTTCCTGAGTCAGTGACCCTTATTAATGCCTCTCCGACAGTGCAGCACTTCCTCAATACTCACCTTATGACAATACAGTATTCCATCATAGTGACCCTGTGACAGCGCAGTAGCCCCTTGGTATTGACAGTCCAACAGTACAGGACTCCCTTCGTTGTCATCCATGGACAGTTCTGCTCTCTCTCAGCAATGATCTTGAACAGTACAGTGTTCCCCAGTATTCTGTTTTCTCAATACTGATTCTCTGCCAATGTCGTATTCTTTCAATATTGACCTTTTAACAGTGCAGCACTGCTTCAGTGCTGACCCTCCAACAGTGCAGCATTCCCCAGGTACTAATCCTTCAACAGTATGACAAGCCTTCAGCTTTATGTCTCTGAAAATGCAGTGCTCCCTTAATTCTGGTAACAAAAAATGCTGGAGATCACAGTGGGTCAATCAGTGTCCATGGAGAGAAAGCAAGCTAATGCTTTGACCCGAGATGACTTTTCAAAACGTTAGCACACTTTCATTCCATAGATGCTGTCTAACCTGCTGTGATCTCCAGGATTTTTTGTTTTCAGTACAGCTTCTAGCATCTGCAGTAATTATGCTCCACCCTCAGTACTGTTCCTTTGACAGTGCAGCTCTCCCTCAGTACTAACCTCTGACAGTGGGGTCCACCCTCAGTACTGACTCTCCGAAAGTGAAGCTATCCTCTGCACTGACTATTTGACAGTTCAGTGCTCGCTCAGCTGTACAAAGAACAAAGAACAAGAAAAGTACAGCACAGGAACAGGCCCTTTAGCTCTCTCAGCCTGTGCAGATCCAGATCCTCAGTGTCCAGTCCAACAAGAAAGGAGTTTCTGAAGAAGGGCTACTGGAGAAAACATTAACTCTGTTTTCTCTCCACAGATGCTGCCAGTCATAGAGTCATAGAGATGTACAGCATGGAAACAGACCCTTCGGTCCAACCCGTCCATGCCGATCTGATATCCCAACCCAATCTAGTCCCACCTGCCAGCACCCGGTCCATATCCCTCCAAACCCTTCCTATTCATATACCCATTTGAATGCCTATTAAATGTTGCAATTGTACCAGCCTCCACCACTTCCTCTGGCAGCTCATTCCATACACGTACCAGACTCTGTGTGAAAATGTTGCCCCTTAGGTCTCTTTTATACCTTTCCCCTCTCACCCTAAACCTATGGCCTCTAGTTCCTGCTGAGTTTCTTGAACACTTCTGTTTTGCTTTAGATTCCTAGCATCTGCAGTTCTTTGTTGCATGGAGAGAGAGAGTATAAAACAAATAGTACTATTCTGAAGAATGTGAAGGTGCATACAGGCATAAGTCATTAAAGATGATCGAACAGGCAAAGAGTTCAGTGAATAAAGCAGACAGGCCCCTCAATTTTATTAATCAGGACATACGGTAAAAGGAAAAAAACTATATTGAACTTTTATGAGACACAAATTCAACCTCAGGTGGATTGTTGCATCTTGTCTGGGTTACACTCATGAGGAGGATGTGAAGGCTTCTCAGATAATGCAGAAGCTGCTTATGAGAATGGCTCCAAGAATAAGAAACTTCAGACATGAAGATAAATTGGATAAGTTGGATGGGTTTTCTGAGAATGCAGAAGGCTCAGAAGAGATTTTGTGGAAGTTTCCAACACTATGAGAGGTCTGGACAGAGTAGATAAGTAGAAATTGCTTCCGCTCGGAAATGCATCATGAGTGAGAGGGCACAGATGTAAAGTGGTTTATTAAAGGAGTAAATGTGAAGTGAGAAGAAGATTTTTACACAACATGTGGTTTGAGTCTGGAATGAGCTGCCTGCCAATGTGAAGGAGGTCAATCAACCAAGGGATTCCGGAGGGCATGAGATAATATCTCAATAGAAATAATATGTCAGGCTATTGGAAAAGGATGGGCCAAATGGTCTTCTTCTGTACTGTAACAATTCTGTGATTCAGTCTTGACCCTCTGAGAATGTCGTGTTTCCTCAGTACTGACCCTCCCACAGTGCAGCATTCTCTCAGTATTGAACTGGCAGGTGTGTGAGTTTTACACGTCAATCAAATTGTTTTCAGAGTTTGGATTTGAAATTAATATCAAAAAGTGTGGAGCTGGGAAAGCATAGCAGATCAGCTAGCATCTGAGGAGCAGGAGAGTTGATGTTTTGAGCAAAAACCCTTTGAAATGAATGGAGTATTGGGTTGGTCTATTTTTGTGGTGGGGTTCAAATGAATGAGACAAACCTTTCCAGAATCCTGACTTTAAAGCAGAATGTATCAGAGATCGGATAACTACAAAGAATACTGAGTGGAAATGTTTGTTTATCTTCTAGGGATTAATGGCTGGAGAGAGAAAAAACACTGAGCCATTTGCTTAGCAGAAGTACTGGGCCAGAAGAAAGTATAGTCTCCCTTAGAAAAGGTGATTGTTCACAGTAATTTAGGAAATAAGTTGTTAAAACAGAAGTTGTTGAAGAAACTCAGCAGCTGCTGTGGAGTATGACTGAGATCAGCACTTGCTTGCTGCATGAACCTGTCTCTCACTTGCTTCATCATCCTGTCTTGTGATTACAAGTTACATTGTGGAGCAAATGATCAACAGTTTTGGAGTCTCGTATTTTCTCTTGCTCACTGATCTACTTACATCTGTATGGTGCTTCACTGTGTCTGCCAAATGGTTCATATGGAGGATTCCCATTTACCAAAGGTGGTATTATATTGCCAGCTGAACATGAGAACCCATCCAAACAACTTCCAGCCTAGTCCCTAAACCCCAACTCTCCCACGGTCTAACCTAACTATCAGCTTACTCACCTCTTCAACTGATCACTTTCCACCTCACCAACTAGCCACCATAACTATCCATCACCCTTCCCCGCTAGGATGCCACCCTACCCAGCTGTCAGTGAAAACACATTGTGTGCGAAAATAAAACAAAGAATTGTGGATGCTGAAGATCTGAAACAATCAAAAACAGAAATAGCTGCAGAAAATCAGCAGGTCTGGCTGCATCTGTGGAGGGAAAGCACACTTCAATTTTTGAGCCCAATGACCCCTCTTCAGTTAAAAGGGGGAGGGAAGGGCATGATTTTTCTTCCACATGATGTTCCAGGGCCATGAGGAAGCAGTTCAATGGAAGACCGCTCTCCATTTGAGAGAGCTGTGCTTGGAAAACTCAGCCAGCAAGGCAGAGTTCCAGAAAGCTAGGAAGGTAAAGTAAAATGACAGTGATTGCTGCTCTATTGAAAGCACAGGCTCCTCAGCAGATACGCCTGTTTTCTTTTGGTTCTATAACTACTCTATTAAAGTCAGATCTGTAGAATAATAGATATATGCTGAGTAAATGAAAACTGTGGGAAAGTAAATCATTTGATTTGTAAATGAAGAAGACTAGATCCTGATAGAATTTAATTGCTTTCAAGAAAGTGAAATGAAGATGCAATGGAAGCATTTTCTCAGCAGTCTGTCTGTAGTTTTCCTGTCAAGATAGAGAGACATCAGGAGCTTTTCTTCCCTTTTGTCTGGTTAATATACTCAGGAATGAGTCTCAAGAAGCTGTGTGTGAGCTCCTTCATATTCAAACACCCTGGGAAATATCTGCAAACTACTGTGAAGTGCAGCTCTCTAAATGTCTTCCAGGAACTAAGACTATCGATGCTTTCATGTCAAACAAGTTATTTTAGTAGAGAGACAGATGTCTCAACAATAGTGCTGTCAGTCTTTCACTCATACATTTTGTGTGTGAAGATTGCAGCTTCATCAGGTATTCCAGGGCCAACCCAGATAGATCAGTCAGGAATGTTGAACGGTTTAGGTTGCAATCACAATCACAGAGCATTTGATACTGTACTTTTTATACTTCAGCTTTAACCACATTTGCTTGCTTTCTGTTTTTGCAGATTATCTTTTCAAACTCTGTTTTTCCATACTTTTGATCACATGTCCAGGGCCAGGAGCATGTCAGTGCATTTTTGCCAGTAACCTGACCCATCCTTTGAAGGCCTTTCACGATGCTATTTGGAGCACTGTGTCCACTCGCAGAGTGAATGAAGAGTTCATAACCAGGTGAGTGACTGATTTTATTAGTTAACGGGATGTGGTGTCACTGTCAAAGCCAGTATTTGTTGCCTGTCATATTCACCTTTGCAAAAGCCGTGTTGAATTACTGCAGTCCATGCGGTATGGATAAAATCATGGTGCATTTTGGGAATGAGTTCCAGGACTTTGGCCCCACTGACAATAAAGAAACAGCAAAATAGTTTCTCGTCGGGATGGTGAGTGGCTTGGAGGTGGTGGTGTTCTCAGTGTCTACAGCCCTTGTCCCCTCGATGGTTGAGATTGCAGATTTGAAAGACGTTGTCAAAGGAGACTTGTTAAGTTGCTGCAGTACATCTTGTTATTGGTACACCCTACTGCCACTCTGTCTTGGTGGTGGAGAGAGTGAATGGTGAAGGTGGTGTTTTGGTTGCCACACAAGCGGACTGTTTGCACTCCATGGTGAGTGATATTGGATCTGCACTGATCCAGGCAAATGAGGAGCATTCTATCATACTTCTGACTTGTGCCTTTTAGTTGGTGGGCAGGCTTCAGGGAGTCAGGAGGTGAGTATAATATTCTACTGCAAGTTAAAAAAGTGAGACTGAAAATGTGTTGCTGGAAAAGCGCAGCAGGTCAGGCAGCATCCAAGGAACAGGAGAATCGACGTTTCGGGCATAAGCCCTTCTTCAGGAAGGGCTTATGTCCGAAACGTCGATTCTCCTGTTCCTTGGATGCTGCCTGACATGCTGCGCTTTTCCAGCAACACATTTTCAGCTCTGATCTCCAGCATCTGCAGACCTCACTTTCTCCCCAAAAAAGTGAGACTGCAAGGTCAGATTTTCAAAGTTGGGTTCAGATCCCAAGTACAATCTAGAGAAAGCAGGCTGTACATGCAAAGCAAGGAAGTGGAGTCCACAAAAAAGGGACAGCATGTTTTCCACAAAGTCAGATCAAGCTTTTAATGAATCTGACAACTGGACATTAATGTGCTCCAGGCTATTTGAGTTCATTGAAACAGTGATTTAAAAAATGCCTTTTTTCCACAGGCCTTTTAACAAGCCCTTGAGGCATTTCATGGGCTGTGAAATGGCAGCAAGTGGTTTTTCAGTTTCCAACCCACCTGCTGGCTCTTTGAAAATTATCTGCAATTTGGATGGGATTCAAGGAGGTCTTGTGACAAACTGGATATTGACCCTGCACTTGAGACAGAAGTTCTGGATTCACATCAGTCCTGAAGTGGATGGCCAAGGAAGTGTCTTTAAAAGAACATGACAAATCTTACAAACATAGAAAGAGCAGGAGAGATTCCTGGCCAGCCATGTGATGGAAAGAATGTTGGATCCTCTACCATCACTTTCCATAGTTTTAGACCGTAATATGCCAATAAAACTGCATGCTGCCACAGTAACCCAGACTCCCAAAATGTATTGTGTCAAGCATGATGTGGGATATACAGCACAGAAGCAGCCCAATTAGTCCATGCTGATGTTTAGTCTCCAAGTGAGCTTCCTTGCAACTTTTCTCATCTAAATTTATGACTGCAACCATCTATTTCTTTCTCCTTTGCATGCTTGTCCAGCTCCTGCTCCAATGCATTGACAATATTCACCTCAATTATTCGGTGTGGCAGCACGTTCCATGTACTTAATCACTGTTTGGCTGATTAAATTACTTTTGAATTCTGTCAGAGTTCTTGATGACTATCTGAGAATGATGGATTAAAGTTATATCCTTCCCAATGAAGGAAACAATTTTAAACTGTCTAGCACACATCAAGATCCTGAGACATCCTGGAGAACCATAATTTTTAAGTTGTATCTGTAACTGATTCTGACCCTGTGTTTGAAGGACATCTGCTATTACTAGGCACATAAACACACGCACATATCTGCATTCAAGTGGAATCATGAGAGGCATTTACTGCCCAGTTAGGGCCTTTCAGCGCCTGGTGTCTTTAAAGGGTATCTGCAGACAAGCCAGATGATCCCAGTCCCTAACTTGATCCTGAGAATTCTGGAGGTTTATTCTCTTCAAGAGGCTGTGCAATTATTATCTGAACCCCCGGGTTTTTCCATTCCCACCATCCTCAGAGGCAGCAGGTTGCAGGGTATGAGATTTGAAAAAATCTGTCTTGTTACATGGTATTCCATGCTCCTGGAGTCACAGAACAAAGCCAGTGTAAAATGTGTTATCTTTGCGATGGTGAAGTAGTACTGCAGGGGTTGGGAACTTGCTGTGGGCCATGATGGAGGAGATGAAGTTTTAGACCAACAGAAACAGACTCTTCAGTCCAACTCGTCCAAAGCAACCAGGTATCCTGAACTGAGCTAATCCCATTTGCCTGTGTTTGGACCAAATCCCTCTGAACCTTTCCTATTCATGTACCTGTCCAAATATCTTTTAAATATTGTAATCATACCTGCATCTACTACTATGTCTCGTGGTTTATTTCATACATGCATTGCTGTCTGTGTGAAAAAAATGCCCCTCAAATCCCATTTAAGTCTTTCCCCTTTCACCTTGAACATATGTATCCAGTCTCTGCTTCTAACTCAAATCCTCCAGTCTTGAAAACACCTTCGTAAATTTGCTCTGTACCCTTTCTAATTTGATAACATCCTTCCAAAAGCAGGGCAACCAAAATTGTACACAGTATTCTAAATGTGGCCTGTACAATGTCCTGTACAGCTGCAACATGAGATCCTAACTCCTATACTCAACGCTCTGACCAATGAAGGCATGTGTACCAAATGCCTTCTTCACCTCCCTGTCTACCTGCAATGCCACTTTCAAGGAATTATGAACCTGCACTCCTAGGTCCCTTTGTTCAACAACACTTCCCAGGGTCCTACTATTAACCATCTAAGTCCTGCCCTGGTTTGCCTTCCAAAATGAAACATCTCACATTTATCTAAATCAAACTGCATCTGCCAGTTCTTGGCCCATCTGATCAAGATCTCGTTGTACTCTGAGATAACCTTCTTCACTGTCCACTATACCTCCAATTTTGGTGTCATGCATAAACTTACTCACCATACCTCCGATATTCTCAGCCAAATCATTGAATCAAATACCAAACAACAGTGGACCCGGAAGCTTTCCTTGTGGTATACTGCTGATCACTGGCCTCCAATCTGAGTAATAACTCTCTACCGCCACCCTCTGACTTCTACCATCAAGTCTTTTTGTATCCAATTGGTCAAAAGACATGAACGGATTATAAGCGCAAGGGTGTGACAAGGAGCATCTATGACTCTGTCAGGAACTGTGTGTAACAGATGAGGCTTAATCATTCATTTATACTGAAATGAGGTTAGTCTTGAACTTGTCTTTAATGTCAAATGTTACTGGCTATTCTTATGTCAACTGATCAAAGGTAGCCATGTAAATACTCAGTTAAAAAAGATGAGTAAATCAATTTCTAACTTAATCCATTAGTCAATTTGAATATGATAAGAATAGTTTTTAATTTACACATTGTTTATTGGTATCTGAATATTAGTCAATTTTTAACAGCAGAGATTGCTGTTAAATTTTAAATTTGGAGATTCATTCATCCATATCCCACTCTCTAATTGTGTTAACTAGACTTGCTGCATTATGTTCATTAGATTCCATCTTAGCTGAGACTAAAACTATCAAAACCATCCTTCCATTGGGAAGACAATTCAATGGTGGTAATGTCACATAAGTCGGAAACTCAGCTATCGCTGTGGAGTTCAAATCACACCAGAGTAGGTAATGGAATTTCAAATCAATTAATACATCAAGAGTTGGAAGCTAGACTCAGTAGTAGTCACCATGAAAGTATCATTAATTGCTGAAAAAAGTCATCTGGTTCGTTCATCTCCTTCAGGGAGGAAAATCTGCTGATGCTACCCAATCTGGTCTCCAGTGACTGCAGACCTATAGCAAAGTGGTTCAATTTTAAATGCCCTCTGAAATGACCTAACAAACTACTCAATTCATGGGCAATTGGGAAGGTGCATCAAATGCTGGCCTTGCTCGCTGTGTCCACATCACATGAAGGAGAATGATTGCCATGGAGAATGCAGCAGTTAATAATGGTTGACAATTCACTGTTAGGCTTTTTTTAAATGTTAAACTAAGTAGGGTTACTCTAATCGATCATGACATGGCTTTGAGAGATGAAGCAGTGATTGCTGCCATCTACCTTGTTGAATTTAAACAGGCGTGGTTCATAGACTAGCAATACCTCCACCAATCAGAGTCCATTTGCCAACCGATCAGCACTCTGCTCTCACAAAGTACAAGTGCAGTTTTCCCTTTAAATATGTATTCTGATGAATTGTCCTGACGAGTAAAAGACAAAAACTTTCACAATACTCAAGTTCTTAACTAACGAACAACTATTAATTGCTGCTATAAATCCCAATATGTTACTTGGAAGCATGAAACTTTCAGATTGCTGAAAAAGAGACATATGAAACTTTATCTTGCGCTCAGCAGGGCAGATACAAGAATATCAAATTTCAAAGGGAACAACAATTTATACTGCTTGAAAGAACTGCCAATTAGTTGACAAGTTAACTCTGATTTCATATGCACTGGTGAACTCAAGTCCCCTCGGCTTCTTTAAACGAAGAAAGTAAGCTAATGGTGCCATAGTCCTACCAGAGCATGGGGCTGCTCTCTCGTTAAAGATGAATGCTGGTGGTTTTACCTGAGGATCACCACGTCTCAGGCAAGGGGACTGTTGAAAAGGAGGCTCCTTTGTAGTAATTGAACCCATTCTGTTGATATCACACTGTACTGCAAACCACCCATCTAGCCAAATCAGCTAATTGACCACCAATAACAAAAAGAAGCAAAGTGTGGACATGTGCCAAATGGGGATAGAAGAATCTGGTCAGCTGCTATTTAAAAATGAAGACTTGCATTTATGCAGTATTGTCCAGGACATCCCAAAGCACCGTACAATCAGTTAAGTGTCAAAGAAGTTCAGTTGGCTGTTGTAACCTACGAAACTTGACAGTCAACTTGTGCTCAGAAAGCTCCCACAAGCAACTAAGTGATGATGAACTGTTTCCAGTGACTGCAGGATAAATATTGGTCCAGAACACATCGGAGAACTCCCCCACCATTTTTGAAATAATAGTCATTGGATTTTCTGAGGGTGCAGACAGTGCCTCAGTTCAACATCTCATCCAAAAGATTACATCTCTCACAATACAACTCACTCTTAGTACTACATTGGTGGGTGTCAGCTGAGTGTTTGTGCTCATGTCTGCAAGACATAAGTGGGAATGATCCAAAGTTCAGCATTCGCCCATTCACAATGCAACTCATATCTGTCTTACTGGAAGTGACTGGGGTTTTGTTTCTTCTGATTGCGAGCACTGAGCTCCTGTTGTTACATGGCACCTCTGTGCACAAATGTTAATGAGTGTTATTGTCAGGACTCCACTTTGATGGGTGACACAATAGGGAATGCTCCGTGGGCAAAACAGCTGACATAAACGTGTACTTTCCCTTTGATTTTTGTATTTTAGCAGACATTTCCTCCCTCCCATAATTTTAGCAAAGAGATACAGCATGTTATTGCTGACATTGCTGCTGTCCAAGGTTCAGCATTTGTGAATGCAGCCTAGTACTGTCTTTATTATGCACATTTGGTGTTTTCTTCAGCTTCAAACATGTTTTTTTATGATGGTGAGGACTTTAGATTCCAATAAGGCAGTTTAGAAACCTGGACTCGAAAACCTAATAATTTGATGCCTTGCCAAAATAAGCATGATTGGAAAAGTTGCTGGGATTGTAACGATCCAAATTGGTTCATGAATGTTCTTCAGAAATGGATACCTGATGCTTCGCTTTATGACACTTCAGAGGTAAAGCAAGCTCCTCAAAGAAACAGAATTGTATCTGTATAGCACAAACTCTAAACAAAACATAGAACAGTACAATGCAGGATCAGGCCCTTCAGCCCACAATGTATGTGCTGATCGTGATGCCATTCAATACGATTCCCATCTGCCTGTACGTGATCCACATCCCTCAATTCCTCACCTGTTCATGTATCTGTCCGAATCACTCTTAAGTTTTGCTATCATAATATCTCCCTAGACAGCATGTTCCAGGCATCTTCCACCCTCTGGGTAAGAAACTTGCCTCGCACACCTCCTTTAAACCCATGGCCCCTAGTATTTGACATTTGAAAGTGGGATAAAGACTCTTACTATCCACCCTATCCATGTCTCTCATAATTTTATATCCTTCCTTCAGATCATCCTTCAGCCTCTGATGTTCGAGTGAAACCAATCCAAGTTTGACCAACCTCACCTTATAGCTAATATATACTCCAATCCAGGCAACATCTAGGTAAACCTCCTCTGCATCCTCTCGAAAGCCTCCACATCCTTCCTGAAGTGTGGCAACCAGAAATGCACACAAGACATCAACTGTGGCCTCATTAATGTTTTATACAGCTGCAACATGGCTTACCACCTTTTATACTTAATGCCCTGACTGATGAAGACAAGCATGCGTACCCTTTCTTTCCCAGCTTATCCACTTGTGTTGCCACTTTCAGGGAGTGATGAACTTGCATCCCAAGATTGCATTGTATGTCAATGTTCCTCAGGGTGCTGTGATATACTGTATGCTTTCTTCAAGCATTTGGCCTCCCAAACATATGTCACCTCACTCTTATCTGGGTTAAAGTCCACCTTCCATTTCTCTGCTCAGCTTCCTAGCTGATCCAAATCCTGTTGTATCCTTTGCGAGCACAGCTCCACCTATTTGTCTGTCATCTGCAAACCTACTAACCAGACCACTTACATTTTCATCCAAATCATTGTATATTTATAAACAACAGAGGAACCTCACTGATCTTTGTGGAAAATACCACTGATCAGAGACCTTCAGTCAGAAAAAATCACCTCTCCACAATTACCCTCTATCTTCTACAACCAAGTCAATTTTAAATCCAACTTAGCAACTCACAGTGGATCCACGTAACTTCATCTCTGGAACAGCCTAGGGATCTTGTCAAATTCTTTCGTGAAGTCCAGACAAACAATGTTGACTACCCTACTGTCATCATCACTTCCTCATAAAACACAATCTAATTTGTGACTTCCCCTGCACAAAGCAATGCCAACTGTTCCTAATGAGTCAAATATTTGCCAAATGCGAGGAAATTCTGTCGCTAAGAATCTTTTCCAATAATTTCCCTACCACTGATGTAAGGCTCACCAGTCTATACTTTCCTGGATGATACTGGTTGCCCTTCTATTCTCCAGTCTTTGCCTAAGAGGATCAATGTTTTGGGCATAAGCCCTTCATCAGGAATGAGGCTTGTGGGCCGGTGGGGTGGAGGGGGGTGGGGGCTGGGGGGAGAAGGTAGCTGGGAATGTGATAGGTAGATGAAGGTGCAGGTGGAAGTGATAGGTCAGAGGGGAGGGTGGAGCGGATGGACGGGAAGGAAGAAGATGGACAGGTAGGTCCGGTCAAGGTGGCGGTGTCAACTTGGAGGCTTGGGACTGGGATAATGTAGGGGGAGGGGAAATGAGGAAACTAATGAAATCCACATTGATCCCGTGTGGTGGCACCTTCATCTACCTATCACATTCCCAGCTACCTTTTCCCCCCAGCCCCACACCCCTCCCCTTTATCTCTCAGTCCCCGTGACCCACAAGCCTCATTCCTGATGAAGGGCTTTTGCCCGAAACTTTGATTCTCCTACTCCTCAGATGCTGCCTGACCTGCTGTGCTTTTCCAGCAACACACTCTCATTTCAACTTGCCTGGCCATTTTCAGAGAATTATGCACCTGAATCCCAGAGTCCCTCTGCTTCTGTACTCTCTTCAAAGTTGTCCAATTGAGCCTGGATTGTATTTTTATGTTTCTTCAACCAAAACACATTACCTCACATTTCTCTGTATTGAAATTCAATATGGGGCATTTGCCCACGTGGCCAACTTGTCAATGTCTTGCTCAGCCTCACCTTCACATTTCTCCCTAGCTGAGTATCATCTGCAAATTTAGAGATTTTGTCCTCAAAACTCATCTCAAATCATTTGTATAAATCAGAAAAAGCAATGGCCCCAAATCAATGTCAACATCGAAAATCACTTTTAACTCATCTCCAGTCTGAGAAATATACTCTTAAAACAAGGAGTGTGGTGGAATTGTTCCTATTTGCCTGAATAAGGGCAGCTCCAACAACACTTAAAAGAGCTCGATGCCACCTAAGACAAAGCGACCTAACTGCCACTCCATCTAGCACTTTCAGTGTTCAGTCCCACGACCACTGATGCACAGTGTCAGCAAATTGTACTGTATACAAGATGCATTACAGGAACTCACCATAGATCTTTGGACAGCACCTTCCAAATCTATGACTTATACAAAGCAGCTGATACATGGGAAAACCATTCAGCTGCAAGTTCCCTCCAAGCCACTCACCATCCTGGCTTGGCAATATATCACCATTCCTTCACTGTCACTGGGTCAAAGTTCTGGAATGCTCTTCCTTACAGTGCTGTGGATCTACCTACACAGCATTGTCTCCAGTGGTTCAGTTCACCACCACCTTTTCAAGGGATGGACAATAAATTCTGGCTGAGCCAAAGATACCCATATCCCTGTGAATGAATGTGAAGAGAAGGACTCAATGAATTGTTGTCACCGATGTTTCTTTGAAAGCTGGCAGCCAATTTGTGCATAGCATGCTCATGCAAACAGCAATGTAACAATGAGCAGATTGGTTCAATTAGCAGTGTTCATAAACAATAAATATTGCCGAGCACACCAGGGAAACCTTCCCTTCTCTTCCTTGAAATACTGGCCTTATCTTCTTTTAGATTGACCTGAGAAGATATGCTGAGACTAGATTTCATGTGTCATCTGAAAGAGAGCATCTCCAACAGTACTGCATTCTTCAGTGGCATCGGGTTGGCGGATTTGAGCTATAGGGCGAGGCTGAATAGGCTGGTGCTGTTGTCCTTGGAGTATTGGAGGCTGAGGGGTGACCTTATAGAGGTTTATAAAATCATGAGGGGCATAGGTAGGGTAAATAGGCAAAGTCTTTTCCCAAGGGTGTGGGAGTCCAGAACTAAAGGGCATAGGTGACAGGGAAAGATATAAAAGGGACCTAAGGGACAACTTTTTCACGCAGAGGGTGGTGCGTGTATGGAATGAGCTGCCAGAGGAAGTGGTGGAGGTTGGTACACTGACAACATTTAAAAGGCATCAGGATGGGTATATGAATAGAAAGGGTTTAGAGGAATATGGGCCAAGTGCTGACAAACGGGACTAGATTAGGTTGGGATATCTGGTCGGCATGGATAAGTTGGACCGAAGGCTCCGTTTCCATGCTGTACATCTCTATGAATCTATGACTCCCTGGTGAACTGGGAAAGTCAGTCTGGATTTATTGTGCTTCAGCACTGGAGTGTGGACTTGACCCTTTGTGTTTGCCCCTTTGACTTAGAGATGACATTGCTACCCACTGAGTCAGGAGACATCACTAACAAGCCCAAGATCACTATCTCAAGCGTAACATTCCAAGGAGCAATAGAATGGGAAGCAGGTTTTAGCAGCTGACAGCTGGTTAACGGTTAGAGTTGCATGCTTTTAAGCAATCTAAATCAGAAGGAGAGATATTTTATTTAATCTGTGCTCTTTCAGTAAACCACTCATCAAATCAACACAATGAATCCACCAGGCTGCCAATCATTCTATTTCCGATTCAGCCTGAATACATTCAGAGATTTCACAGCGAGGCAGAGGAATTATTGTGTTTCATATTTCATATATGGGTTCAAGAACAAAGAACAGTGTTCTCAGAAAGAATCAGGATGTTGAAGATTAAATAACAGTGTGAAAATCTGCTCCTAATCAAGCAACCCACTTTTTGATCAATTCCACTTAGTTTTTTTCTGTATCAGTAATCAGCAGGCAATTTTGTTAAAAAAAATAATCTGGTTGGCTGCACAGAATCGGTTGTCCAAGAAAAACTACCTGTTCAATGTCTAATTCTCAAGTAAATGCTGCCAGAGAGGAGAAAAGGTGCGATCGTGTGGTTGTGTAGACACTGGTCATATATGATGTTTCAATTTGTGGAGCTGAAAATCTATGAAGAGGGAAGATAGGTTTGTGTTTTAAAACAGAAAAGTCCGCATTCTTTTAAACCACCTACTTCTCAAAGTCTGGGTGATTATTGGTTACTCTGAAAACCTTTCAGTTTGAAAATTTTTCTCGGACTGTGGGGAAAAAGCAGGAGGATAGGGACTAATTGGCCTTCGTTTTAATTCTCCACTTTGCTATCATGCTGACATCCCCGTCCTTAGCCTGCTGCGGTGTTCCAGTGAAGCTCAAAGGAATTTTGAAGAAGAGAACTTCAGCTCGCAATTAAACTCTGGACTCGTTCGGACCTGACATGGTGTTTTACAATTTCCAGTCAAAAGCTCAGAGTGCGTTTGTTTTGTTAGCAATGTTTCCATTTTTCTTTTCTCTTTCAGTCAGCAGCACACCTGCTGGAAGCATATTTTTTGTTAATTTCCTTCTTTTCTTGCCCCAGCACCACTCCCTTAGACCCTGGAGTACCAACCTATCACAGACTTATCTTTAGCCCTTGTTCCAACCACTCTTTGCTCAAAACCTGTTACATTGCAAACCTCTTCCAGTTCTGATGAAAAGTTACAAATGTGAGACATCACCTCTGTTTTTCTCTCTCCACAGATACTGCCTTAACCTGCTAAATTACTCCAACATTTTCTGTTTAAATTTAGATGCAGAGTGTACAATGTTCTGCTTACTCATGAGAAACTAACTGGATCACTCTTTCATGGAGCTAGCACCCACATTATGGGATAAGAAGCCTCCTGTAAACAGAATGATTATGTTATGGCTGTGCATTCAAAATGCACTCTCGTCTGACACTTCAGTGCAGTGCAGAGGGTGTGTTGTGTTGTCTGAGGGATTGTTCTTCCAACAAGATGATACACTGAGACCACCTGCCAATTCAAGGTAACATGAAAGATACAGCCATCCTGTTAGGAAGCTCCCTTTATATTCTGGATCCGTAGATAATTTTTCAGTCATTCAAAAAACATGTTAGCAGGTCATTTATTTATTCACACCTTGTGAGATCTCACTCTACCCGAACTGGCCACTACATATGTTGGCATAAAAAGTGACTGCATGTCAAAAACAATCAGTGGATGGAATAGCCTCCTTTTGTGTCATAAATCACTGTTGATAACTCCAATCATTGTCTGCGTTGATGATGTGCATGACAGAGGATACACAGTTGATACAGTGTGGCCCGAGAAAAAGCACAGCAGGTCAGGCAGCATCCGAGGAGAAGAGAGTTGATGTTTTGGGCATAATGCTTCCTCAGGACTGAAGTGTCGACTCTTTTGTGCCTTGGATGCTGCCTGACCTGCTGTGCCTTTTCCAGAGCTACGCTTTGTCAACTTTTACTCTCCAGCATCTGCAGTCCTCACTTTCTCCTATCAGATAGAATACAAAAAGAACTCTTCACCTATGTCCACACTGACATTTCTAACTAGAGGCTGAAATGTATACAGGGAGCAGTGTGTACAGCTCTGAGCAGGACACTTCCAAAAGGACCTGCAGACCCTGAAGAGCGTTCAGTACAAACGCACCAGAGCATGACCAAGGATTCAAAGTTTAGACTCTGAGGAAAAATCACATTAACCAGGCTTGTACTCCCAGTTAAGAAAGTGCTAAAATAATATAATTAAACATGAGATCAACAAACAGATGGAGAGAGTTCGGATAAAGATCTTATTCTTGTGGTGCAGTAATACTGTCCCTTACCTCTTAACTATGAGAAGCAAGTTCAAATGTGGCCTGTTTCATACATGTGTCATAGCAACTTGGAATGGATTCATTGAAAATACCTAAAAGGATGATTGGGAGTCTGTGGTGCAGTGGCAGTGTCTCAACCTTGAGGCCAAAAGATCTGTGTTGTAAAGAACGTATTCTGTGCAAAGTGCTTGTGGTGCAGTGATAGTGTCCCTATTTCTGCACCAAGTGCCCTGGATTCAAGTCTAACCTGATCCAGAGATGTGGAATAATATCTCTGAACCAGTTGATTAGAAACTATCAATGAAGTAGGTGCAAGTGATTGATTGGGCTGTCTCTATTGCTATTGTCTCAATCCCAGATTGAATGGACTGTGCCGAGATCAGAAAACACTCTCTGCTTTCAATGCAAATATATCCTTCTTTAACTAAGGAGACTAAAACTGTGCATGGTACTCCAGTTCTTATTGATCACACTCATGGTCCACAGATAGCTGGTGTGGGCACTGATATGCTTCTGAGGTTGGAGTAGAGGAATCAAAGCTTTATCTGCACAAGGCAAAGTTACCTGACGTCAGAGTTTGTAATGCTCCCACAGACCCGACGCCTGAAGTAGGAAGTGTTATATTCTTCACCATTCCAATCCATCACCTTGAGCAGCACCAAAATGTTAAAGGAAAAGTAAAGTGTAAGTCAACTGGTTTGTCGACACACGTTCAGAACTGTGGTGACCTTGGATGAGGAGAAAGAACTCTGTTAATGATTAAAACCAGAAAGGATGCATAAGTACATACTCGCTCTTCTGTCCTTGTACAAATACTTTGTTCTTGTCATTAGCAGCTATTCCTCATTTGGTGCATGACAGTGGCTCAGAGACCTGAGTTCTTCCTGTAGATCCTTAAACGACATAACAGGTCAATTCTCAACCACAGATGTTTGGGCATGTCGAGTTGGATGTCCAACAACGTAGTTGAAACTGGAGTGCAGGGTTTGATTCCTTTACTTTCATTCTCAGCCACCATCCAGCCTCATCATCAAAACGTCATGACTTGTGTGAAGCAGCTTGACAATCAAGATGTTGTCATTGATGAATAGTTGACATAAAGTTCCTTCCAGTGCTGCCACACTTCCAGAAGAGCTTCAGGATGTCTTTTGAACATTTTCATTGTCCTCCCCAGTGTACTGGCCATTTGCAAGTTGACAAAACAGCTGGCAGGGAGGTGCTTTTCGTCCATTTGATTACAGTTTACGGTCCATACAGAAGATTTTGCAGGAGCTTTTCAAGGGCTGGTTTCAAGGAGGACACAAGTGTTTATTTACTAATCCCTCCCGCTGAATCTGGAAAGTGCAGTAGACATATGGAATTTGTTTTGCATTCTAATTATGACTTCATATGGCGCTGATACATGGTCCAGGTATCATTGCAGTTCAGGACTGTGGTGATATATATGCACTGTACACTTTGACTTTTGTTGACTTACAGAAATCTTTTTGTGTAACACTGACTGTCATAGTTTGTAGATGACTGACTGGAGCAGATGATCTGATACTGGAATTTCTTTTCAATAGTGGCCTTTTGTAAAGGTAGGGGAACAATAAAAAGCATTTAGCGTACCGTATTTCAGAAGGAGAACACAGGGATGAATTAATCTCAGTGAGAAAGCTGCAATGAACCAGAACTGAATGAAAAACACCAAAGTCTGCAATCCAGTACAGATATTAAATACTAGTTTCCAGAGAAGTTGCATTGGTCTTGAAATGTTAACTCTGTTTCTCTCTCTGCAGATGCTCCCAGATTTGCTGAGTTTCCCCAGGACTATTTTTTACTTTAGATCTTCAGCATCTGTTAAAAGCTGATGGGATTTTTCTGCCTTCATGAAGATTCCATGCATGCATTCATCCCATGGATTTAGGGGAAAAAGAACCCCTACCTCTCACTTCTGACTTCAGGAATGTGGCATTTATAAATGGCTTCAGGAAGGGAGCTAAATCACTCCATGGAAACTAGCAAGGTATTTAGCTCTTGCCCGTCTCAGAAAATTCCTGACGTCCATTTTCCTGACTATTTCCTGTGGTTGAGGAAGTCAGTCTGGCTTTAGACAGATGGGTGCACATGCACACGCACAATTCTCTGTAATTGTTTCACTCACACTGATGAAGTTCCATTGTCTTTAAATATTAATTACATGACAGGAATATTATAAATACAAAGGAATTACTCCCAAAGGCAGTTATTTAGTTTGTGTCTGTAGTTTATATATGAACCTTCATAAAGTATTCATGAAATAAATTAATATGGGAACATTGCTGAGATAAATGAGCATGTCTTCTCACACTAAATGCCCCATGTGATATATTTCACCTCTTCCTTCTTGTTTATACTATGGTTATGTTAATGATTTTAGGACCATCAGATTACAGCAATGACAGCTTTTGTGATGATGACATGAAGATAATGTGAATTATACAGTGAAAAAGACTGCAGGGCACTAATATCCACTGTCTCATAACTATTCCATTTAGATCAAGTACCTAATCTATTATTCCATAAAGAGTGCTCATATCTTCCATTGATAAAAAAACATTTAATGTTCCACCCCACTTACGGTGTGATTTTTCCCAGTTGTCTTCGCAATCGATCTGAGACGGGTACAGCTGAGAACTGACGTGAGTCAAACAGTCAAGGCAGGCAGGGATAAGGTAGGAAGACAGATGAACTCAGGGCATGGTTAGGAACATGGGACTGGGATATCACAGCAATTATGGAAACATGGCTCAGGGAAGGGCAGGACTGGCAGCTGAATGTTCCAGGATACAAATGCTACAGGAAGGATAGAAAGGGAGGCAAAAGAGGAGGGGGAGTGGCATTTTTGATAAGGGATAGCATTACAGCTGTAGTGAGGGAGGATATTCCTGGAAATACATCCAGGGAAGTTATTTGGGTGGAACTGAGAAATAAGAAAGGGATGATCACCTAATTGGGATTGTATTATAGACCCCCCCAATAGTCAGAGGGAAATTGAGAAACAAACTTGTAAGGAGATCTCAGCTATCTGTAAGAATAATATGGTGGTTATGGCAGGGGATTTTAACTTTCCAAACATCGACTGGGACTGCCATAGTGTTAAAGGTTTAGATGGAGAGGAATTTCTTAAGTGTGCACAAGACAATTTTCAGTCACTTGGGTTGCTAAGTTTCAGTGGGCCAACACCTGACTGTCCATGACACTCAGCAAGGACCCAGCTTCCTACCATGGTTACTGCTCTGCTCGGTGAAAGGAAAACACAACAATAACTCAGTGTTTTTGTCACTTGGGTAGGTGAATGGTGAAGTCAAAAGAATTGACAGCTCAGTATCCAATCCACGTTCAAATGCATACATATTAATTTTCTGTTAATTGTATTGTTAAAGTTCAGCACAAAACGAGGCATTTTACAGATTTCAGGATTCAGCACTGACTTCCACAATTTCAGACCATGAACTTTGTTCTCCGTTTTGATTACAAGGAGCCTGACGAGCCCAACGCCCCCCTCTTCACCACTCCCAACAAAGATTACCTCTTTGCGAATCCCACCGACTATCATCTCTCCTCCACCGACCATTACCGCCCACTTTGCCTTGGGCTGTAAAACTCCCCACCACCTGTTCCATTTGCTTCCCCGTCTCCAACCACCATCCACCCCGCCTTTTTCAAAGCATAGAATCCATCACTTTTCACTGCTCCAGAATGGTTAACTCTTTTTTTCTCTCACGAAAATGCTACCAGACCTGCTGACGTTTTCCAACACTTTCTGTTTTTATTTCAAGATTCCATAATCCGCGTGACTTTTATTCGGTAGAAGGGCTTGCTAAGAAGAAGTATCTTGCATGCATGAAGAAAACCGCAGGGATATTGTGTTGGTCGATCGGAGGCAGAGACGTGCAAAGCTGCATTCTCGAATAAATCTGCTAAACAAAAGGATCCATGTCTACTCCTGGACGTCACCCGGGTCAAGTCCATTTAACAGCACACGTGTGTTTAAACACCTCTGCGACTTTGTGTGTGGGAATATGACTGTTGTGTGTGCTTAAGTGATTGACTGTATGGAACTGAGTGTGAGAGTTAATAAATTCACATGTAACGAGTTTAAATGTGCAGTCAGGAGGAGTGACAGCAGACACATGGTATAAGCATTCTATTATATCATTGTCGAGACTCATACCCTAAATACAAGGGGTTGTCCGATCGAAGCACACTCACACACACGCTCACACACACAAAACTCAAATAAACGATATTTCGCGTGCTTGCTTGCATCCACAGTATCCTCCAGAAAAACAAACCGACATGAAAATACAGCCAAACACACAATCCGATGTGTCCACACATCGATACATAACTCACACTCAAAACCCTCTCGTCTCACCCACACACACTCCCCCATCCACGAGACTCAGAATTATATCTCAGTATGAGCCAATAGTTTCACTAACTTCATAGTCCCTGATGAAAAAAAAAGATGGGGATAAACTTGAACACTGGCTACATTTAGAAAAAAAAACAGAAAATAATACAGATTACACGGGGCGGCACGGTGGCTCAGTAGTTAGCACTGATGCCTCACAGCGCCATGGCTCTCGGTTCGAGTCCCACCTTGGGCAGCTGTCTGTGTGGAGTCCTTCCCCACGTCCCCTACGGGTTCAATCCAAAGATGTGCACGTCAAGGTGCCATGCTAAATCGCACAGGTGCATTAGTCAAAGGGAAACATAGGGTAGGGGAATGGGTCTCGGTGGGTTACTCCTTGGAGGGTCAGTGTGGACTTGATGGGCCTGTTTCCATACTGTAGAGAAACTAATCTCCATATTGAAGGAAAATATGCAGATGGTAATGAGCTAAATTAGTAATAAATAAATAACTTTTGATACCGATTTATTTTTGAGTTAATTTAAAAATAAGATGTTATAAACGCCTGGTTAACTCCTGATTCCCGAGACCTGGAATGGAGGTGAAAGGCTTCATCCAAGCTCCTTCACGCTCCTTCCCAGATTGCAAAAGGAAGGTCCCTTCTCTTTCTCAGCAGCATACCACACCCTTAGTACAGCAAGTGGTAGTGTGTTACAGTTGACTCAAGGAGTCTGATCTGCCGGAGCAGCACACATTATTCTATGTGTGCTGTTGCCTGGAGTTACAGCTAATGATGGCAGAGGCTTCAATGTTTTCTCCATGACTTGGCTGACTGGCAATCTCTGCCACTCTTACAACCCGAACTGTCGAATAATTTCTAACCCTTCAAGGAAAGAATGATTCTTAGAGTCCCTGGCTCTGAGAGCATGACATGCCTTCCATCTGTGATTACTTAACGCCTTATGGAATCCCTGGACTGATTGTGTATGTAATTGTACGCTAGAGGTCACTCTCAGGCCAGTGTTCAGTCCTATTATTAAATAATTACTAGCCATACTTCACCCCTTCCCTGGAATTATCCGGTTAATTTATTCTGATGCTTTCTCTACTGGAGTTGCAAAGTGAGCTCCGAGGCGAGTTGGAAGGAAACAAAATAAAGAGCAAAATATTCATATTTATAGTGCAACCATCACAACCTTAGGTTGTCTTAAAATACTTCACAAACCATGAATTAAATTCGATGTATAGCACAGAAACAGGTCATTCCAAAGCGAATGATCTGCTCAAGCCTCATCCCACCTTTCCTCCAGTAAATGTACCATCGTAACCCTCCACTCCCTTGTCTCTCATTTGCTTGTCCAAGTTTCTCATAAAATCACGAGGGGCATGGATAGAATAAATAGACAATGTCTTTTCCCTGGGATCGGGGACTCCAGAACTAAAGGGCATAGGTTCAGGTGAGGGGAGAAAGATATAAAAGGGACCTAAGGGATAACTTTTTCGCACAGAGGGTGGTGTGTATATGGAATGAGCTGCCAGGGGAAGTGGTGGAGGTTGGTACAATTACAACATTTAAAAGGCATCTGGATGTGTATATGAAAAGGAAGGGTTTAGAGGGACATGGGCCAGGTGCTGGCAAATGGGACTAGATTAATTTAGGATATCTGGTCAGCATGGATGAGTTGGACTGAAGGGTCTGTTTCCATGCTCTACGTCTCTGTGTGTCTATTACTCGAATTAATTTTAAACACTCCCTGTCCTAACAACTTCCATATTCTCATCACTTTTCCAGTGAAGCAGTATTTTATGAATAACCTGTTGGTGACTGTCTTCTATTATGGGCATATCACTAAATAGAGTCACTGTTGTACCACAGGATATGCGGCAACCAATTTGTGCACAGAAGAACCCGACAAACAGTAAAGTGTTAATTGTTTGAAGGATAAATATTGGCTGGGAAACTGGGGGAGAATTTTCCTCCTTTCCTATTCTGCATTGGGACTTTTCTTTAAATTAAAGGTGCAACATGAGCTGTTGGTCTCCTTTCAAGAGTGGCAGTGGGTAATGTTACATTTACCCCAAGAAAGGGCAAATGGGGCCAGGATTTAACATCTCAAAAATGGTTCCTCTGACAGTGCAGCGTTCCTCCAGTCCGGCAGTGGAACACTTTGGCCAAGAGGTGAGAATTCGGCCAAGGACACTGAGCATTTGTTTTCACAATCGTCTTGGGACACCGGGTAACACCGCGGAAAGGGGTAACCACAGATGAATGAGGGCTGGAGGGAGATTCGGAATTGATTCTGAGAAAATAAGGAGCAATTAAAAGGAAAGAGTTAAAAGAAACGAAAAAAACAACCCGGAGAAGGGATAGATGCAAAATGGAATAAAACATAACACCACAATAAAATTCCGTAAAATAGCGCCAGTGATTTGAAGAAGGGAATGGACAAAGTAATGTGCTCCAGCCATCTACAGCACACTCTCTCCAATTTCCACTCAGGGCTAATGCTGAGCTTTCTGTCTCGCACACACGTTCAGTCCGAGCCTCTTGCTTGCGTTCATTCTGACGCCAACTGCTTCTCTCGTCTTTGTTCTCCAGGTTACCCTGAGACCTCAGCCAGCTCCCCTCCCCTCCCCGACCGAAAGGAACAGTCTGGAGGAAGGAAGTGCCCCCCATTTCCCTCGAGGTCTCGCTGTATCCCGCCGACCAGGGTTCGGTGAGAACTCATCTTTCTCTCTGTACACATAGCGATTCACTGGGACAGAGGCAAAGCGGTGTTGGAAACCTGGATTTTCTCTCCTGCCCGCCCAGTCCACGAGAGTCAAGTTTTTGCTCCAGATCTCAGCTGCACAGGAGAAGGAAGGCAATGCCAGGATTTTCATGAAGTTAATTGCAACTGAGCTTCAAATAGGAGTCAGGCTCCGGTGGGAAAGAGAATCGATGCTCTCATTCTCAGCAAAGATCTATAAACCAAGTTATCATTTCCATTCCTTGTGATCACCAGAACCCCTCTTAAAGGAGACGTCCCTGCCCAGCTGTGAGAGCTGGCGGAGAGCTGGACGAATTCAATACATCAAATTAAGAGGGGCAGCGGACCACAGTTGGCAATGAAGGCATTTTAATTCCGCCTGGAGCTGAGCCTGGACGCAAGCCCAACAGAAATTGCAAGACTGGAGTGGCGGGAGTGTCCGCTTTAAGGGGATTGCACAGTAGGAGACACTATTTGAGAAGGTCGTTGGAAGTGAGGAGCCGTGTGGGGAGCCGGAAGATTTAGCCGACGCTGCGAACTGGACCGATCGCTTTTGCCAGGAGTGATATTTTTTAAAAAAATCAATCTAGTCTCTCACAGTCATAGGGATAGTAACTCCTCCAATGCGAATGTTATGCGTGTTGTATGAGGAATGTGAGCTGGGAGATGGCTGCACGCTCGTTTCAATGTGGAATCCAAGGGGCATCATCAGTGGACTGAGAGACTGATGTCAGTTTCCAGTTCAGTTAAAATCCTCCTCTCACCAAGAGGTTAAACCATTCCAAAAGTCAACGCCAAATCTGCTGAGAATCTACCATGATCTGTGTAAACCTCTTCATCTTTCTGATTTTTATAGGTGAGTGAATCGTTCCAACAATATTCTGCCTGTTGGCGAATTTAGGAGGGAGCGGAGACCAAGTGTCAGGTGCTCAGACAGAAAGTCAACTGACTGGGGGACCAGGGGAAAGTCGCTTCATGAAATGGAGTTTCAGGGACAGTGACGGGACAGAGTCGAGGGATAGCTCACTGACGAACGCGGAGATTGAGAAGGGGGGGGGGGGGGGCAGCGGAGGGGGCTGGCGGTTAGAGCAGGGCAGGATAAAATGCCAAATGATCCATCTCCATTCCGCTCTTGCGGCTGTGAGCGTCAAACCAGACGGGGTTACAAAGTCGTCCGACAGTCACTGGCTTGAAAGCGAGCGAGTGTCTGTTTCATCCAGTGCGATAGCTGGAGACAAATTATAAACGCTGTGAAGGATCTTTGTTTCTCTGCGTGAGATCTGTAAGGAATTCATTTCACCAGAAGTGCCGAGACTGAGCATTTAACCTGTTTGTGCGAGAAATTGCTGATGCTAACAACTAAAGCGGGATTATTGCAACGATAAATACTGCAAATAGCAAATGTGGCTCTTTGGAATAAGTTGGACGATATATTTACGTGGAAGTTTGACAAACACAGGATCAGAATGAATAGAAGGAAACACTGATTGGGCGAGAAGAAAGACAGGGTGAGAAGCGACTGCTGTGACGCATGAACACTAGAATAGAGCAGTTGGGCCGAACGGTCTGTTTCTGTGTCTAAATGATGAGAGTAAATGGAGATGTCATTGGGAGAGGTGAAGTTCATAATCACAAGGGGAGAACGGTGGAGGGAGACAATGAGACAGAAATCGGGAGCTGCACAGAGAGGGACGGTGGAGCTCAGTGTAATGTGAGCGTTAAAATATCAACCTCAACACGTCTGGATGTCCCGAGGAGGGAGGTGGAGTCATGAAAATAAGATCCCAAAATGTGGACAGGGAGAAAGCAAGAAGACGAGCAGGAGCTGCTGGATTGAGTATTTTCAGAGCTGAGGGGAAAGTAATCTGGAGAGAAATAAGGATAAATGTAAACAAATGGACGGGAAGGTGGGGGGAACCTGCTCGTGTTGGCACAGACAGCGTTTCTGACTGCACTCACCGGCTCCCAGTGCTCCCAGACCTTCCCCGATTGCTTACCAGTGCCACTGTGGGCTGGGAATCTATCCACGGAGTCTATCGGGTACTCACCAGCTGTGATGTTATTGACAGAGACAATGTATATCTGTGTATGACAAGAGATTAAACTCAGAGACCCCCCTCCCCCCAACACACACACATACACAAAACCCCGGCCGCTGACCAGTGAAGGTGTTTCCTTTTGCATTAATAGCACAGCAAAGTGAACATTTAGAGCGGGCGAGGCTGAATAGTTTCTCTGAATTACGGAGAGAAGGGAACTCTGGAATGTGGAGTCAGCAGTGAAGGCCATTCGGCCCACCGACCCTGCACCGACTCCTGCAATGAACATCATGACCCAGTGCCAATCTCCTGCTTTCCCCCACTGAATGAACACAGGTACCATGTTTTGTCCGACTCCTTTAACTCCTCTACCCCAAAACTCCAGTGAAAATTAATCAATCCCAAGTGCAGGATTGAAAAGAGAATGCTACTCATTCAATCAATTTGCTTTAATGAGACTCATCCAATGTATTCAGTCCTCTCATTCAAAGCTGTTCCCGATAATCAAGGCGGCAAACAACGTGAATTTAGAATTGGATTTGGGTTTCATTCATGAAAACAAAAATAAATATTAAGATATTATGCTCCCCAAGTTCAAACGTTGAAACTGACAGATGAAAGAACTTGTAAAATAAAACGAGATGACAAATATAAAAGTGAAATGCAGCTTGCTGCTCCCCTATGACTCCGAGTTGCTGCAAATCTTCCTCACTCCCTGACCCTCCGAATTGTGCCCTCCCTTCTTTACCAACCCCCGGGTTATCGCTTAGTTCCACTCCCAACGCACCCAGCCTCCGCTTCATTCTCCAGGAGTTGCGTTTCTGTTCGAGATCCAGACTCAATCCGAAACGGGAGTTCTGCTGTGGCGGGACTGTGAGTGCCGACGGTTCAGAAATGTTGGGTCTTCCACCATCTGATGCCCCCACTCGTTTCTTCCCTCTCCGTACTTGAGGGTGGGGAGAGAGTAAGAGCTAATTTGGAAGTCTTTGCAAAGAACGGATTGTGAAAGTTCGAGCATTTCTGAGACTTGCATTTCCACGGAGTGGCTCTTGAACGGGAACGCGAGTTCAGGAGAAGCAAGTAGCGAGAGAGTAGGTTGGGGGCTGGGAGAGCCACCAAAGGCGTGGTGCAGGAAAGGAGCATAAAGCTAATCTCCAGATGCTCAACGAGAACACAGGCTCCAATATTTACCAGTGTTCAAACAAACCAAGCTGAATGGGTCCTTTTTAAAAGGGATCTTACTCCAACGGAAATCAAAGCCCGGATAGAGTGACATTTGTCTTAGCATGGGGACGCTGGTAATCAACCTGGAATTACAGTTTAGCCTCATTATATCTGTTATATCTGTTAAATATTTATGTTTCTGAATAGGCATAAACATCAAAGATTGATGACACATTTCATGGTTAATTTCCAGTTAGGATTGTCTTAAAGGTTCCTGTCAGTGGATTAATAACATATTACCTGGTTATATTTCCAGTTAAGGTTATATATGAAAGGCTTATGTCAATGGGTTATTAGCTCGTCAGGATGACACAAATGCTTTCCAGTCAATGATTTCCTGACACCTGACCTGGTTATCTTGCTCGTGAAGGTTATGTGAGCAGCTCCTGCCAATGAATTAATGACATTATCTGCGTAGATTTCTAATAGAATTGCATTCATGCTGCAGTGTCCGCTTAAAAAAAAATCTTTGCTTCCCCTGCTTCTTCCCCCATTGTGTAGATGAGGTGCTGCGTTCAGCTGGGGATCCTGTCCTGCCGGGGACCTGGAGAGTGGACTGCGTTCGGGCCAATGAGTTATGTACGGCTGAACCTGGCTGCAGCAGCCGCTACCGGACCCTACGGCAATGTCTGGCGGGGAAGGCTGCCATGCTGTTTGGTCCTGAAGCCAAAAACGAGTGCATCGCTGCCATGGTGGCACTACAACAAAGCCCACTCTTCGACTGCCAATGCAAACGAGCAATGAAGAAAGAGAAACAGTGCCTGGCCATCTACTGGAGTATCCATCACAGTTTCCAGCAAGGTAAACCATTCACTGTCATCAGAGCAAAAAATAATTCGGCAAAAGTGAGTTCACCATTCAATCCTGGCCCTCTGAAAAAAATCATTCATAAACTTGTAGACGTCAGGACCACAGACTAGAATTTATAGATTGGTGGAATGAGCAGACATTTAACAGATGAGATTTTATGCAGAACATTGTTGTAATCTATTTTGTAAAGGACCTGGGGAGATGAGAAAATGAAAGGTACAATTCTGAAAGTGGGTATGAGTGCAGAGGGACCTGGGTGCATCCGTTATTGAAGGTGGTGAGCCTGTTAAGGGATCCCTGAACAACGTATCTGGCATCCTGTTTATAATGGCATCAAGTATAACGAAAGGGACTTTTGTTGAACTTGTACATACTGTGATGATGATGCTCCCTTAACAGGGTTATGTTGCCCTTGCTTTTTTTTTCAGAGGGTTTGTAAACATAGACTGTAGAGGTCCAGCTTTGAAGGGTTGAGAGCCAGTTTAATTATGGCGAACATATACTGCGTCACGCAAAAAGCTTTCAAGTTTTAAAAAAAAGTACAATGAACATGGGGTGGCCAGTTCTCCAAACTCAGCATTCTCCGATTTGATTTTAGCAGCCAGTCAGTTGTCAAAGCTGCTGGACCCAAGGAGGCAGGTCCATGCTGGTCCTCCCTCTCTCTGGCATTCTTCCTATAAGGACCCTGTGTTTGATTTTATCTTTTGTGCCAAGGGGTGTTTGTGGGGATTGTCACAAGTATTTGGAACAGCATCATTAAATTGGGAGGATCTGTCGTATTTTCTGATAGGTTAAGCTAGTATTTATTCTGTTCTCTTTTACTTGTGTTTCATTTAGTAATCTTGCAAAATAAATTCTGTTTTGTTTGAAAGCGAGTGGTTGGGCCAGTGAAATCACTCCTGGAATCTCCACTCTCCACTTGCTTAACACAACTAGAAAAGTTAGGGTCTCGGCTACTTTTTTGAAATGTTTTGAGGGGAACTGGCCTGATCCATAACATACAGAACACTAGTTGGCATCCCATTCTGGGCACCAGACTTTAAGAAATGTATGAAGACATTCAGTGGGTTGCAGGGAAGATTTATCAAAATCATTTCAGGGATGAGGGACTTCAATCATGAGGTTAAAAATCACACAACACCAGGTTAGAGTCCAACAGGTTTAATTGGAAGCACACTAGCTTTAGGAGCGACGCTCCTCCACCACCTGATTTTTAACTTTGTACACCCCAGTCCAATACCGGCATCTCCAAATCATTACTTCAAACATGAGGATATGTTTGAGAGATTGCGGCTGCTATCCTTTGAGAAGGCTGAAAAAAAGATTCATTGGCGAATTTCAAAATAATGAGGGTCTGAACAGAGCAGGAGGGGAAAATGTTCCAAGCAGGAAAAAAATTGAGAACAAAAGAGAATTTTAAGGTAATTGATAAAAGAAACAATAGCAACAGGAGGAATAATTTCATGCAACAAGCTCTTAGGAATGTGGGCGCAATCCTGAAAATTTGTTGGAGGCAGGCATTCAAGAGAATTAAATTGTTTTCTGAAAGGGAATGGTTTACAGGGTTGAGGTGAGAAGGTGGCAGAATGGCACAATGTGAATAGCTCATAAGGAGATCTGTCACAGACATTGTGAGTTGAATGATCTCCTTCTGTCCTGCAATTAATCAACGACAATAAAGTTAAGAGTTATCAAGTCTGGATAGAGCTGTCCACTGCATAGTAAACTGTCTCTAGCCACCATTAACTAAAATGTCTCCCCATCACTGGGAATGGTTGTGAAATGATAATATTGTTGGACAGTAATCCATAGGTCAGGACTCATATTCCAGACTTTAAATCCATCTATGCTGAGGAGCATTTAAAGTAAATTAATTAATAAATCTGGAATAAAGTTCTAATTTCATTCAAAAAGTCAGGAAGTATGGGAAACAGGGAGATTTGGCGATCTGGATTCAGAATTGGCTGGCTTACGAAAGGCAGAGAATGGTTGTAGATGGAAAGTATTCTGCTCGGAGGACAGTGTCGAGTGGGGTACTGCAGAGCTCTGTTCTTGGGCCTCTGCCTTTGTGGTTTTTATAAATGAGCTGGATCAGGAGGTTGAGGGATTGATTAGTAAGTTTGCCAATGACACAAAGATTGGAGGTGTCGTCGATAGTATAGAAGGCTACAGCAGACTGCAGGGCGACATAGACAGGATGCAGAGCTGGGCTGAGAAATGGCAGATGGTGTTCAACCTGGATAAATGCGAAGTGATGCATTTTGGAAGATCAAACTCGAATGCTGAATATAAGATTAAAGACAGGATTCTTGGCAGTGTGGAGGAACAGAGGGATCTTGGTGTGCAAGTACATAGATCCCTCAAAGTTGCCACCCAAGTGGATAGGATTGTGAAGAAAGCATATGGTGTTTTGGCTTTCATTAACAGGGGGATTGAGTTTAAGAGCCACGAGGTTTTGCTGCAGCTCTACAAGTCCCTGGTGAGACCACACTTGGAATATTTTGTCCAGTTCTGGTCGCCCTACTACAGGAAAGATACAGAGGGTGCAAAGAAGGTTTACCAGAATGCTGCATGGACTGGAGGGATTGTCTTATGATGAAAGGTTGAATAAGTTTGGGCGTTTCTCTTTGGAGAGAAGGAGGAAGAGAGGAGACCTGATCGAAGTGTACAAAATAATGAGAGGATAGATAGAGTCAATAGCCAGAGACTTTTCCCCAGGGCAGGATTGACTAGTATGAGAAGTCATAGTTTGAAAATATTAGGAGGAAGGTATAAAGGAGACGTCAGAGGTAGGTTCTTTACGCAGAGAGTTGTGAATGCATGGAATGCGTTGCCAGCTGTGGTGGTGGAAGCAGAGTCATTGGGGACATTTAAGCGACTGCTGGACATGCACATGGATAGCAGTGAGTTGAGGGGTGTGTAGGTTAAGTTACTATGTTTAACATTAGGAATAAATCTCGGCACAACATCGTGGGACAAAGGGTCTGTTCTGTGCTGTACATTTCTATGATCTATCTATGTTCATTCCTGATGACCACAGAACTCTTGGACTGTTACAGAAACCCTTATGATTCACTAATGTCCTTGATGAAGGTAATCTGCTGTCCTCACCATGTTTAGTCTGCTATGCAACTTTAGATGCACAGTGATGTGGTTGATTTGTAACTGCTTTCTGAAATTGTCTAACTTAGTTAGGGCGGCACGGTGGCACTGCTGCCTCACAGCGCCTGTAGACCCGGGTTCAATTCCCGACTCAGGCGACTGACTGTGTGGAGTTTGCACATTCTCCCCGTGTCTGCGTGGGTTTCCTCCGGGTGCTCCGGTTTCCTCCCACAGTCCAAAGATGTGCGGGTCAGGTGAATTGGCCATGCTAAATTGCCCGTAGTGTTAGGTTAAAGGGGTGGATGTAGGGGTATGGGTGGGTTGCGCTTCGGCGGGTCGGTGTGGACTTGTTGGGCCGAAGGGCCTGTTTCCACACTGTAAGTAATCTAATCTAATCTAATCTTAGTTGTGGGTGGTTCACCAACACTTGCTCAAGAGGTCAATTAGGGAGGGGCAATAAATGCCTCACATAGTTAGAACAAATAAAGGTTTTCCCCTGTCTATTTTCTTTTTCCAATTGACAGTATTTAAAAAAAAACAACTGGAGTGTGCAGTTAAACACAGTCTTTGTACTGTCCAGCATTGAACCTAATTATTAGTTCCATAGTCTGACAGTGACACAGTTAAAAATAGACATTGGCAGATTGCCTTTTGTGTACTCCAAGTCATCTTTAATGCAAAATACTCTGCTGCATTCTGTTAATTGAAGGAACTAAGTTTTGCAGGAATCTTCATTTTAATTAAAATTGCAAAATGAGACTGATTTAAATTAATGATCATTAATAGTTGATGATCAAAATGTACGTTGTTGAGCTTCATACAAAAGGGTCAAAAAATCTCTCAAAGAATTAATGCGCTTGATGTATTGTTGCAGTCATTTGAACAGGAGATTTATGGGACGAGGCCAAGGGTAGAGACTTGGTATAATCTACTTCAGTTCTGGATACTGATCTTGTCTCTTTCACCTCTAATTTTGTGATTCAATTATATACAGTAGTGTAGATTGACTGGATGTGGTTGAGACACTGCCCTATTCAGTACTTTACTAAAGCTAAGCAGTCTCAGAAGGGATTTACCACAATGTAGCTTTAAAATATTAATTTTAATGACCTCCAGATGACCTTCTTGAGCAGCTTGTATTATTTAGATTCTCACAAGGTTCATTTGAGCTGCTGCCTTCTAAAGAAACCAGGAGGTTTGCAAGAAAATGGCACAACTAGGGAAGGAACTCTAAGCAGGTATGCAAACACCCACTCAAAATACTTCAGAGTTCATGGAAAACTTGGATTCAGACTGTACAAGGTAATAAACATTGAGCTCGGTCTCTTTCATAATTTGTTCAACTCAATTAAAAGAGCCAGTATACTGGAAGGATGTTGGACCCTGTACTGAGCATGAGTTGAAGGCAAGATGGCTATTATCCTTCTGCTGTAACTGTTTCTCTTCTAACCTAATTGAAGGGTGCATTACCAAAAGCTGCCCAGTGCTACAGATCCCGCAAAGCTTCTCGTCATCATGCAATGCTCAGATGTTCCGAACCATGATTTTACAAGCTAATTTGACACCACATAAGTTTCATGATCTTCTTTCAAAATGGAGTTAAATTGAAATCCTTAGGAGTTGTTCACTTTATTCTTTCTGAGTTCTGAAACATCAAGACTTTCGCTTTATTTCACAAAGTGCTGAGAGTCTTTAGTGATCTCCTAATAGGAACTGGAAGTTCTGTGGAATTATCTTTCAGTTTTAACTGTCTGTGTTGATATGAATTGGGGTGGCATGGTGGCCCAGTGGTTAGCATTTCCACCTCGCAGAAACAGGGACCCAGGTTCAATGCCAGCCTCGGGCAACTGCCTGTGTGGAATTTGTCTGTGTAGGTTTCCTTTGGGTGCTCCAGTTTCCTCCCACAATCCAAAGATGTGCAGGTCAAGTGGATTGGCCATGCTAACTTGCTCATAGTGTCCACAGACTGCAAGCTAAGTGTGTTAACCACGGGAATTGCAGGATAGTAGGATGAGATGCTCTTTGGAGGGTCCGAATGGACCAATGGGTGAAAAGCCTGCTCCCTCTCTGAGCTGGCTGAGAGGATGCGCAAGGATCTCAGGTTTTTGGATTTGAGCAAATTAAAAAAAAAACATTCTTTCAGGGAACATGGGCACTGCTGGAAAATCCACATTTGTTGCCGACTCCTAATTACTGTTGACTGATTGGTTTGCTGGACCATTTCTGAGGCAGTTAAAAGTCAATCACATTTCTGAAGATCTAGAATTGCATGTAGGCCAGTTCCGGTAAGGAAAGCAGATTTCCCTCCCTGAAGAACATCACTGAACTATCAATGATGGTTTCACAATCACCATTGCTGCATACTACATTCTCATCCCAGGTTTACTGATTTTAAGTTTCACTTGTTGCTGTTTTAAGATTTAAATTCATGTTCCTTGAGTTAGGTTGGACTTCTGAATGACTGGACCAGTGAAATGAGATTTACTCACCATTTCTCCTAACTGCTGCACTGATCCATCTTTTCTCAATAAAATTCCCAGTTTGGAGGAAGGAGGCCTAGTGTGTGACTGTGTCACAGAATAATGATATCAGAGATCTTTATTACTCATTGCAGCCACAAAACATTTTCAAATACCATCCTGGAACAGGGGGGGGCTGCAGACCATGTGCAGTTGCCAAATATGGATCAGGAAGTTCGAGCTGACCTAGCTTGAGCCCCCTTGAGTTAGCTCATCTATCCTGTACAGATTTTTGAACATCTCACTCTGTGTTTAAAAATATTAAACACTAAGCACTGCTCAAGACTTTGAAGTCAATCTGACTTGCTACTTAACCCAGCACCTCCCTCAAATTGCATCACTCTTTCAAAAAGCTCTCAAGTATTCTTGTCTTCTTGGGAAATTGATTACCGTAATCCCTGCTCTCTGTTTTAAAGGAAAGCATTAAGAAGAAGTTGGAAATGCATAAACCTGAGGTCTTTTCCACAATATATTTTTGAAAAATACTCTAGGATATTTTGAAACCAATTGGCTTCTGCGGAACAAGGCTCGTAATTGTCACATGCAACAAAAATGCATATTTCCATTCAAAAGTCATCAATGGAAAGAACACAGCATTTGGACACTGCTTGAAGCTTGCTGTTTGGTTAATGACACCAATTTCCTCAGAGTATTGTCAAATTCAAGATCTTAGAAGGTTTTGCCTTGACAAACAAATAAGTGGAATTCCAAATTAAAAGTCAGAAAATGTTGATATTGTACAGTGAGTTAGTTAGCTCAGTTGGTTGGCTGTGGTGCAGGGTAATGCCATCAGCTTGGGTTCAATTCCGATACCAGCTGAGTTTATCATGATGGTCCCACCTCTTCCCTTCCCTGAGGCCTGGAGAGCCTGAGATTAAACAGCTTGATAACTTTTCTCTGAGTTTACACCCAGACGAATCAAGGGCAATGTGCAACCAGCCATGTCTCTCTCTCTGCAATGACAGAGCAGCTCTCTGGTCCATGAGGAATGTACTACTTTAGCTCACTGTGCCCATTTTAACATCCTCCACACCTTTACTCTCACTGTTTCAAATCCTGAATCCACCTCTCTAACCTGCCTCTGTTAATCTGGACTTCAAGAAGCAACAAAATTAGCAAGGTTTCATCTGAGCTGTATGAGTCCACATTCAGACAGCAATCGTGAATGCACAATGTCGGTTGCGCAGAACAATGAAAAATTAAAGGAAAGATTTGATTGCTTCTCTTTTAGTGGGCACAATGATTGTGGGAGAAATTATAAATTGCTAATTTTTATGACTTTTTTTGTTCAATGTGCGATGCTTGATCATATGAGTGTGTTCATTTTAAATGCACACTGTCCTCGATTCGTCTGGGTGTAAACTCAGAGAAAAGTTATCAAGCTGTTGAAACAGTTGAAGCTAAAGAATTTCAGCTCACCTTTTCCTTCTGAAGCTGCTGCTAGTCACTTCTGATGATGCTGTGTGCCAAAGACTTATCAATTCTTTGTAAAGTGATGAGATCAAAACTTCAGCATAGTTTCTATCATACCTGCCTCAGCTCTTCTAAAACATTTAATGGATTTGGTGCCGAGGAGGAAATTGTCTATTTCTCACCTCAAGCCTCCAACCTCTGTCTCTTTCTTAAGTATATCTTTCTGTGGATCTCATGCAGTTTGCCCTATCTTTCACCATTTTGTGAAGTAGGATATTCACAGTCGTCTTTCTCTTTCTCTCTCCTTCAGGCTCCAAATACAGGTAGTTCTTCTGCAATGTAATGGGTGCAACCCCATGTTATAGAAAGATCGTGCCTTAGGAACAGCACTTGAAATTTTGGCGATGTAAACCACCTTACAAAAACTTGTGCTTCAGAACCGATGCCCCCAATCATCAATCGTGTTATAGTGAATGAACGTTACAGCAGAATGACCTGTACTTGAAGCATTTTCTTGCTGCATGATTCCATGCTGTTAAGCTCTCTCCTTGGAAATTCTCCAACTTCAACTGACTTCCTGATAGCATCCCAAGCCTGCCAAATTCTACACTTGGAATTCAAGCAGCATCCGAGGAACTTCGAAATCGACGTTTCGGGCAAAAGCCCTTCATTTATTCCTGATGAAGGGCTTTTGCCCAAAACGTCGATTTCGAAGCTCCTCGGATGCTGCCTGAATTGCTGTGCTCTTCCAGCACCATTAATCCAGAATCTGGTTTCCAGCATCTGCAGTCATTGTTTTACCTCCTAAATTCTACACTTGGTCAGCCTTCCCTCTCTCTTTCTTTTCTACAAGCTTCAGGTTTTAATATCTGAAGCTTTGAGTTGGCTGATCACTGCTTTCCAGTTGAGCTTTTATTACTTTGGACTAAATCTCCCTGGCCTTTAATTTTGGCTCATCTTTAAAAAGCACAGTGACCATTTTAGATCACATCAATTTTGGTGAATAGGTATTGTGTACAAGCAGCTTTGAGACATAAATATGCGACTGCATATTTATTGTTGTAAGATTCAAATATAGTCTGACAGACATTAAACACACAACAAAAATAACTTCAACCAAATTAGTTCTAGATTGTCACACAGGTAGCATCCTGGCTTTGTACTGTTTCCTTGAATCTTAAATAAGTTATGCTTGTGTTAAATCAGTGATAGAACAGAAACCAGAATTTTACATTATAAATTTATTATACAAAGTCTGGCGCTGTGTGCATGTCTGTCACAGTCCACTGAACAGATCTGAAATTAATGGAAAGAAAATCACATGAGCTTCATCACAGGCATTGCTCTTCTCGATCCTAGATCATGGATTCGATCTCCACTTCAGAATGTTGAGCACATAATGAAAGTAGCATTCTCTGAGTGAGTGCTGTCCGACTACAGGACACTCAGTTAAATACAATCCTATTAATCCCAACAGCTGCCCTTTATAATACTCACATGATTAAGAATTCCATTCCTTATCCAAGGGAGTCAGTTTAACTTATGCTTCAATTCCTGGTCTTGAGAATCTGACAGCCTCTTTGTTGAGTATATATACGATTATGCTCAGATTTTCTCAGTTTAAAAAAAAACCTTTCAGGGGTTTAACCAAACACTTATCATTGAATCCCTACAGTGTGGAAACAGGCCAATCAACAGGCCCACCAAGTCCACACCAACCGTCCAAAGAGTAACCCACCTAGACCCACTTCCCTACCCTATTACTTTACATTTACTCCTTACTAATACACCGAATCTCCACATCCCTGGATGTGTCATGGCCTGGAACTTTCAAACGAAATTGCTTACACTGAAGTAAACTATTTCTGAGCAGTTTCTTTGAATTAGCAAGCCAAAAGTATCTCTTTTCTTCAGGAGAAAAATGTACTGCTACAAACCAAAACCAAAAGACTAAACTGTTTATGGGCTTATCATGAAGCCAAAAGTCTTAATTCAAACAGAAGCCAATACACTAAAGTGTTTACTTTGTTTGCTTCCAAAGATTCTCCCCATCTAAACAAATTCTTATCAGCCTCCAATAACTTTAGCTCACATTTTTAAAAAAATGAATCATGGCTTTAGAAAATCTTACAATTTGATCATTAAAACCCTTCACAGTCACAGACCAAAATCCACATTCTATTTGTTCAAAATCCAAACTCTAAAGTAAATGACAATAAAATATATATGCTGCACAACTTATATCACAACAGGTTCTATTAAATCCAATGTTCCTCTGCTTCCCTTCCATTTATTTGCCCCTTCATATTTCACTCAGTTCATGGATTTGAAGATAGCATATTTAATCGAACAATTCCCCATTGTCTGCCTGGGTTACACCAAAGAAGCTAATCATACTTTGAGATCTGTTTCCCTTTAAAATGCTCCATTCCTCCAGTGAACATACATTTGGAAAACTGAGTGTAAAAAGTTGCACAGATGTTGTACTCCCTTGGGTATAGAAGACCAAGCAATTTCTATTGAGGAAAGCATTTGCTTTGATAGTGGGGAAAGTGCATTCATGGATATGGAACCAAGGCAGGCAGATTGGGTTTGGGTACAGATCAACAGACGTCTCCTTGAGTGACCCAAGGGCAAGAATAGCCTTGTCCTCATATTTCTGAAGCTAGCTTGAATTTCTCTTCAGCCAATTGTGTCTATTCATCAAACCTTGTGAAAACAAATCTTGCTGTTGCAATGTTTGCATGAATGTGTGGACTATTAAGTAATATATAGGAATTAAGAACTTCTTATTCTGTCTGTGAATCAAAATAAATAATTAAAACCATTAGCTTTCTCCAAGTACTCTGCAAAGCTTCGACTATATTGAATAAATATTGAAAGAGACATTTATTCACAGGACTGCTGCTTGAACTAATTCTTAAGGGTATTTGCTTTTTCTTCAGCTGATTATCAAATGGTGTTTGATAAAGATAATTGATTTTCTTTTCGTCCGCTGTTGCTTTGGTCAGTGTCAAATCTAGGCGCTTTTGGCTCAAGGGTAATTTGCCATAATTTTGCTGCTTGGCACACGAACTGTGACTGAAATGTCGTGTGAATTTCTGCTACTTTGGCAGGGATTATCAATGGGTAGGAGGCAGTCTGAACACTGTGGTCCTTCCCATCCCATTTCTCTCTCCGCGTTGCAGCCAGGAGACTTTGAAAGTTTCAGATAATAAGAGTAAAGTCCCTCCTGCTTGATACTTCTGAAACAAACAAAAGAGATTTTTGACAGCTGTTTGAACAGATACTGTTCAATGTACCATCAACTGTTTAAGAGTGAGCATTGAATTTCAGGCACCTTTTCTTTTCAAAATGTACAACTGTGGATTTGTTGCAATTGTGGACAGTGAAGGGAAATGATAGTTCATTGTATTGAAGAGTTAAAATACAAGGCACAAGGGTAATTTAGGAGAGAACTGAGTAGAGCACTTTCACACAAAAACCTTGGAGTAATCTGCCAGGGAAAGTCAATGTGAAGCATAATTGTGTTTAGGAGCTGACATAATGTGTTACTGGAAAGGCTTGGGCAGGGATAAGTGAATGTAATATGGGAAAGATTGGAGAGGTGGGGATTGATGAATTTGGGGAGGTAGGTAAGATTGAGAGATTTGGGACAGCATGAAATAGATGGGATTGAGGGAGAGGTGGACAAGGTGCGCATGTGGCCAGACATGTTTAAGAGCTATGAGGTGATAGTGAGAAGGCATGTGAGGGTTAGGAGAGGATGGGTGAATGGGATTGAGAGTTATGGGGAAAAGATGGGTGGGTGGATTTGAGGAAGAGGAGCTCAAGGTGGGTCAGCAGTGACTGCAAGACATGTGAAGAAGTTGGGTAGGCATGGTTAAGGGATATGAGGTGAATCTGGGTAGGCATGTTTCGGGTTGTGGGGGAAGGGGGGTCAGTGGAATTGAGGAATATGGGGACATGGAGAGTAGTGTGATTGAGGAAATTAGGGATAAGTTGGGTGGCTGGCATAAGGGATCAAAAGAAGTGAATTTGAGAGTTATGGGGGTATGGTTGAGGGATGCATGTGAGAGATACAGTGCCTGGGTAGGATTCAGACTGCTGATAAGAAAGTGGAGAAGCACAATTCAAGGAGGTGATGAGAAAGGGTGTTGAGACAGAGAGAAAATTAATTTGTTCAAGGAGGGAAGAAAGCAACATTGAGGCAGGTGGTGTTTGTGATTGAGGTCAATGTCGGTCACTTGTGTTAATCTCTAAAATAGACACATTGTTGTTGCATTTCGGAACATTTCAAATCTCTCAACTGTACTGTGGTCATACTTTACTCAATTGGGTGCATGAAATGTTGCCTTGTCTGATCTCCAGAATGATGCATCACCATAGAACATGGTTTAAACCTTAAGCTCCCCGAAAACAAATAACCCAGTAAATGAGTGAGCGTGTTGGGTGTTTTGCTCACTGCAACGTAATTTTAATCCCCAAAGCTCCAGTGCAGTCTTGCATTTGTGTAAATTGGTAACGATGATGAGAATGCTAGAACTATTGGTTACTCTCCATCTGTCACCAAGTAGAAGAAACTTAAATGACTTGGAAGATGCCTTTCTTGGATTTGAAAGAAAGCCTAGGATTAGAATATCACACAGCCTTTTCTCTCAGCATATTAATCTGTGTTTCCAACATTCTCTGCCCGAAATTTCTATGGTTTTAATCTTTTGTCAAATATTGTGCCTTTGCCTGAGGTGCTTTGTCCCAAACAAGCTTGATTTAAAATCTGTAAGAAAGAAAAATAAAGATTTGCTGTCATATGGGATATTTCATAACCTGAAGACGAACCAAAGTACTGTTCAGCCAACCTTTGAAGCACAATTACGAATGTGAGGTGGGATATATTCTCTTTTGCCATTTGCAATTTGTCAGCAAAAATAATAATGTGATAATGACAATGTCATCTCCTTTTGTCATGTTGATTCAGGAATGAAATTTTTTGTGTGATCATTTCCATGCTTTTCTTGATGTGTCTTCAACCAATTGTGTCTGTTCATCAAACATTGTGATGGAAAGCAGAGGGGGCCCCAGAGTAGGTACAATATCTCTTCCAACTGACAGCATCTCCAAAAGTGTAGGAGTCCCTTAACGTTGTGCTGGACTGTCAGCCTGGAGTTTTGCACTACAGTTTCTGGAGTGGGATTGAAACCCAGAATCTTCAGACTCAAAAGCAAAAGTGATCCTCATTCAAACTTAACCAAGGATTATCATTTAAGACCGATAACTGTTACATCATGTGACACTGTAGAAAGACACTGGGCAGAATTGTACAGGGTCAAAAAATGTGGCACTGGAAAAGTACAGCAGGTCAGGCAGCATCCAAGGAGCATGAAAATCGATTTTTCGGGCATAAGCTCTTCATCAGGAATGTGGGGGGCCCAAGGAGTCTGAAAGATAAACGAGAGGGGAGTGGGGCTAGGATGGAAGGTAGCTTGGAAGGCGATAGGTAGATGAAGATGGGGGATGATGGTGATAGGTCAGTATGGAGGGTGGTTCAATGAAGAGTACTTTGGTAGGTCTTCAGGCTATGAAATATCCCATATGATTGCAAATCTTTATTTTTCTTTCTTACACAATTTAAATCAAGCTTGTTTGGACAAAGCACCTCAGGCAAAGGCACAATATTTGACAAAAGATTAAAACTGTTGAAATTTCAGGTGGAGAATGTTGGAAACACACAGTAGGTTACTTTACAGATAAATATACTGAGAGAGAAGGGCACCCTCCACACCAACCTATCACCGTCACCCCCCCCACCTTCATCTACCTATTACATTCCAAGCTACCTTCCCCGCCCAGCCCCACTCCCCTCCCATTTATCTTTCAGTCTCATTGGGCCTCTCTCACATTCCTCATGAAGGGCTTATGCCCGAAACCTTGACTCTCCTGCTCCTCAGATGCTGCCTGACTGGCTGTGTTTTTCTAATGCCAGACTTTTTGACTCGGATCTCCAGCATCTGCAGTCCTCACTTTCTCCCAGCACAGCACCAGGGTACCAGATTCGATTCCAGCCTCGGGTCTGTGTGGAGTCTGTGTGGAGTTCACACATTCTCCCTGTGTCTGCGTGGGTTTCCTCCGGGTGCTCCGGTTTCCTCCCACAGTCCAAAATGTGCAGATCAGGCGAATTGGCCACGCTAAATTGCCCCATAGTGTTAGGTCAATTAGTCAGAGGGAAATGGGTCTGGGTGGGTCACTCTTCGGAGGGTCAGTGTGGACTGGTTGGGCCGAAGGGCCTGTTTCCACGCTGTAGGGAATCTAATCTTAAATTGTATAGAGGTCTGAGCTATGGTGCTATGGTGAGATTTGTGGCAAGTATGAGGTCCATCTTGACTTTAAGAGCACCTTGTTCAATCTTTTAAGTTTATGCCAAGCAGTGAGTTTCTTACCAGGTAATGGCGAATTGCCGATTAGGGGAGATTATAGCTTGTTAAATGCTGCAATCCACCTTATTAATATTCACCCATCTTAGCAAATGCACCAAACAAGCTGGACATTGAGAATTCTCGACATTGAAGTCAGAGTGAGTATTTGGCAAATTCAGTTTGCTGCTGGCTGATCAGCCTCCATTTTGGACCAGTCAGTGATATTTCAGGCCAAGCTCCATCAGCACTGTCCACATGCACCCCATGTCCAAGGACATTGAGATCTGACATGTATCAGCCTCTAACAGCCCTCACTGCACTTTTCCGATCCATTCACAGGATGTTTCTGCACTTCAACGCTGTACCTTAGCAACTGTTATTGTTGTGCTACAGCAAGGATACTGTGCTGTCAGGGTCACACACCAGCTGACGGACTGGAGCAGCTGATAAATCCAGGCTCTTTGCTCACTACTCACTTACTTACTCACTCACTCTTGAGCCCAACTGGATGCTCACAGCATCTCTGCCTTCCATTGTCTTGTCTTGTATTTTTGCACTTTGCCCCCTCAGCCAGAGCTACCAGGCTGTATTACGCCTGTCTTTCTTTATCATTTGGTGCACCCACAAAGCCAGGAGGTTTGTTATGGTAGACAGCTGACCTTGATCTTATAAAGGAGGCAAAATGTGGAAAATTACAGACCAATTACTGTAACATCCCTTGTTGGCAAAGCATTAGAATCAAATACCAATCAGGACATTAAGGGGCAACTTTTTCACGCATAGGATAGTGCATGCATGGAATGAACTGCCTGATGAAGTGGTAGAGGCTGGTACAATGACAACATTTAAAAGGCATCTGGGTGAGTACATGAATAGGAAGAATTGAGAGAAATATGGGCAAATGCTGGCAAATGCAACTAGATTAGTCTAGCATATCTGGTCAGCAAGGACGAGTTGGACCGAAGGGTCTGTTTCCGTGTTGTACATCCTTATGACTCCATGACGAATTTGTTTGATGAATTTACTGGAGTTTTTTTGAATATGTAACAAGCAGGTGGATAATGGGAATGCTGTTGATATAATTTATCTGGATTTCCTGAAGGCATTTGATAAGGTGCACAAAAGGTTAATTCACAAGGTTGGATCATATGCAATTAAGGGTAATTTATTGGCCTGGATAGATGACAGGCTGATGGACAGGAGACAGAGAGTCGGCATAAATGGTTTTTTTCTGGATGGCAATGTGTAACTAGTGGGGTGCCACAGGGTTCGGTCCTTGGACGCCTGATATTTACAATCTACATTCACGAATTGGATACAGGGACATTTGGATACAGCCAAATTTGTGGAGGACACATAAATAGGTGGGACGGTAAATTGCAATCAGGAAATAAGAACCTTACAACTGGAAATAGACAGGTGAGGAGAGTGGGCCAACACATGGTAGATAGAGTTTAACACTGATAAGTGTGAGGTCATACATTTGAGTTGAAAAAATGGGAATGTAACTTATTATCTTAATGAGGAGAAACTCTGGGGTACTCCAGTGCAGAGGGACCTAGGTGTACTTATTCCTGAGTCACAGAAAATGAGCATGCAGGTACAGCAAATAATAAGGAAAGCAAATAGAAAGTTGGCTTTTATAGCTAAAGGAATAGAATATAAAGGTAAGGAAGTATTATTGCAACTATACACGGTATTGGTGAGACTGCACCTGGAGTACTGTGCACAGTTTTGATCCCATTATTTGAGGAAACATAGATTGCTCTCAGACATGAGGGATGTGACATATGAAGAGAGATTGAATAGTTTAGGCCTATGCTGTCTGGAATGAAGAAGAATGAGGGGAGATAAAAATGAGGTATTCAAGATGATAAGAGGTGTGGATAAAATAGACGTGGAGCAGATGCTTCCTCTTATGGGGCATTCGAGGACCAGAGGTCATAGTTTTAGCAAAAGAGGTAGCAAATTTAAAACAGAGTTGAGGAGAAACTGCTTCTCCCAAAGCGTTGTGAATCTGTGAAATTCACTGCCCCAAAGTGCAGTGGATGCTGGGACAGTGAGTAAATTTAAGGAGGAGGTAGACAAATTTTTAATAGTGTGTCAGGCAGCATCTCTGGACAAAAAGCAAGCTAACATTTTGAGTCTGGATGACTCTTTATCAGAGCTGACTTGAAGGGTGGAGGTGAAGGCATTTATGTGATAGTGGGGGCAAGGGGTAGAATGCTGAGGGTGAAAGGATGGAGATAGTTCAAATTAAGTGATTGGAATGTGAGAATGACACAACAATGGTGTGTCTAACTGCCAGACTGGGAAGGACAGACAGTCCCACTCAGTGGTAGGAGGGGAGAGAGGACATGGTTACAGAGATTGTCACAAGTAGAGCTAAAAAAAGGGAAGGAAGGGAGTGGATTCACAATTTGAAGGTGTTGAACTCAATATTAAGCCCAGAAGATTGTAAAGTGCCTAGTCTGAAGATGAGATGTCGTTCCTCCAGTTTTAAGCTGTGATTCTCTGGAGCACTACAGCATGCCAAGGACAGACAAGTGGGAATGTGAGCAGGATGCTGTGTTAAAATGTCCGGCTACGAGAAGGTTGGGGCCATACTGGCGCATGCACTAGAGGTGTTCTGCAAAGCAGTCATCCGATCTGCATTTTTCCAAACGCAGACTGGTGACCGCTTTGCAAAACACCAATGGTTCGTGTGCAAGTATGACCCTGACTTTCCTGTAGCCGGTCAATTTAATACAGCATTCTGCTCACATGCCCACTTGTCTGTCCTTGGCATGCTGTAGTGCTGCAGAGAATCACAGTGTAAAACTGGAGGAATAACATCTCATAGAGTCATAGAGTGCTACAGCACGGAGACAGGCCCTTTGGCCCAAACTGGTCCACACCGACCAAAATGTCCATTCACGCTAATACTGTTTCCCTGCACTTGGCCCATATTTGTCCAAATGCCTTTCAAATGTTGTTAATGTACCCGCTTCAACCACTTCTGCTGGCAACTCATTCCATATGCATATCACCCTCTGTGTAAAAAATGGTGCCCTTCAGGTTCCCTTTTATTCTTTCCCCTCTCACCTTAAACTGATGCTGGCTAGTCCTCGATTCCCCAACTCTGGGAAAAAGACCGAGTGCACTCACCACATCCATGTCTCTCATGATCTGAAACACTTCTGTAAGATCTCCCCCCTCGGTCTCATACACTTTAGAGAGAAAAGTCCTCACTTGTCCACCTCTCTCTGTAACTCAGACCCTTGAGTTCAGGCAACATCCTTGTAAATTGCTTTTGCATTCTTTCCTGTTTAATATCATTCTTCCTGTAGCAAGGTGAAAAAAACTGAGCACAATACTCCAAGTGCAGCCTCACCAATGTCCTGTATAACAGCAACATAACTTCCCAACTTCTACACTCAATGCCTTGGCTGATGAAGGCCAGTGTGCCAAAAGCCTTCTCCACTGCCCTACCTGTGACTCCACTTTCAGAGAACTGTGAACCTAAACTTCAAGACCCCTCTCTTTCACTGCACTCCTTAAGGCCCTATCATTCACCATGAAACTCTGATCATGATCTGACTTTGCAAAATGCAACATGTCACACTTCTCTATATTAAACTCCTTTTGTCATTTCTTGGCCCACTTCCCCAGCTGATTAAGGTCCTGCTGCAATTTCTGATCACCTTTCTCACTGTCCACAATGCCCCTATTTTAGTGTCATCTGGAAACTTACTAATCATGCCTTGTACATTCTCATCCAAACCATTGATATAGATAACAAACAGCAATGGGCCCAGCACTGACTCAAAACACTCCACTAGTCACAGGCCCCCAGTCCAACAAGCATCCTTCCCCATTACCCTCTGCTTCCTACCATCAAGCCAATTATGTATCCAATTGGCCAGCTCACTCTGGATTCCATGCAATTCTATATTCCAGAGAAGCCTAACGTATGGAACCTTCTCAAAGGCCTTGCTGAAATCCATAGAGACTATGTCCACAGCTCTGCCCTCATCAACCTTCCTGGTCACTTCATCAAAGAACTCTAACAAATTTGTGAGACATGATCTCGCATGCATAAAGCTATGCTGACTACTTTGAATCAAATCCTGCCTTTCCTAATGTATGTATAACTTACTTCTCACAATCTCCTCAAGTAACTTACCTACCACAGATGTTTGGCTTACTGGTTGATAATTCCCAGGATTTTCTTTGCAGCCCTTGAATAATGGCATAACAGTTGCCCCCCTCCAAGTCTTCCCGGACTTCACCAGTGGCTTACAATGATGCCAAAGATTTATCTTTAGATAAGGCAGTTTCCAATCTTCTGGACTTATTATTGAGTTCACATCTTCAAATTGTGAATCCACTCCCTTTCCTTCCCTTTCTTTTAACTTTACTGTACTTGCTATATCCTCTCTCCCCTTCCCCCACCCCAGTAGGACTATCTGTTCTTTCCAGTCTGACAGTTTAACACACTATTGTTCTGCCATTCTCACAGTCCAATCACTTAATCTCCCAGCCCAACTACTGCATTAATGCTTCCCTCTCCATATTTCACATCAACTCTGATGAAGAGTCATCTACACTTGAAATGTTAGCTTGCGTTCTCTCCATGAATGCCGCCTGACCTGTTGTGATCTCCAGCATTTTTTATTTTCAGTAGAAATTCCAGTATCTGCAGTAATTTGGTCTGATGTTAATGAGTCAGTTGCTTGGAACAGCCTGAGACAGAATTCTCTTCAGTTAGAGGAGTCAAATATTGGGCAGTCCACATCCCATTCTGACTTTTCCTGCCTGGAGGCTGTTTTGCTTCTGGAATGAGAAAGATGCAAGTATTATGGGAGATGAAAATGGGTGGTATAGCTGTTACTTTGTGTGTAGGTTGAGAGGTGTCATGAGTGACTGAATAGGTAACATGGAAGGTTTGTAGAGCTAGTGTAGTCAAGGGTTGGAGTGCGTAACAGTGAGTGACAGAAGTTGCAGTTGACAGTGAGAATGGGAGAGTGAGGTGGGTGCTGTGAGAGACAAAATGAGTGAGGTATTGGACGGAAGATTGTGGCACCTACACTGGCGAAGCGGAGAAGGACATGAAGCTTTTTCCAACAGTGCTAAGGAAGTCAGACAACTGAGACTGTCCGAAGCTGGGTGGCAATTTGAATCAGGTTAGCATGGTCTTCTTGTGCTGCTGGCCTTTGAAGGGGTGGGGTGGTGGGGTGGGGTGGGGTGGGTGGAGATGATGTCCTGCATCTGCACCATTTTGTCCTGCAAGACCTACCCACAAAACAGGGAACTAATTTCTTCCCGGTTACCGTGTTTGGAGCAAATGTCTGGAACCATGGTAGAGCAGCTCTGGATTAACAGCTCTTGTCTAGGTGGATAACAGGCTTTAAAAAATGGCACTGACTCAAGGGACAATGGCTTTTCAGGAGATGCCTGGTGAGTGGCAAGTTGTTCAGGAAACTGCTCTGGTAAGCTGGGACAAAATTGGGCATGAGGCATGCTATGGGTAAGGTTAAATAGTTACAGAGGCATGTTTGGTAAGATACAGCAAGGAAATTGCTCCAGGCCTCCCAGTGAGGATCCCTTGAAAAAATTCAACTTAACATCCATTTAGCCTAAAAAAATTATGATGCACCCTAATTTTTTTCAATCAGAATCTAGAGTTGTATCACACTTCAAATAAGCACTGTTGCTGGAAATAGAAGTCAAGAATGAAATGAATATGCAATCAAGGAGAAAATCATCGAGGAAGTGGTTAAAGGTATGGAGGGTGGCAGGAAACGTGGATTTTGTTGGCTTGTTTTAGAGGCCAGGGCAAGGCCTCTAGAAGGCCGGACCAATGATGGGCATAACGGTCTTCTCGGGGAAGTATGCATGAGTAAAAGATCAGCTAGAGGGAATGGAGTCAGGAAACTGAGTGTAATCGATAGAGAGGTTCCAACAATCCAGGAAGAACCTTGAAATCAGGTGACTGGTAGGTGGAGAGTTTGGGGAACCTTGGCATGGAGAAGCATGATAGGGTTGCAGAATGGTGCTGGGGTTCTTGGCAAGATGATAAGACTGACATTCCAGGAGAGTGAAGGTTAGTGACCAGACCACAGCCAGTGATAAAGGCATACATCTGTCTTGGACTGCGTTATTTAATACAAGTGAAGACATAAAAAAACAGGTATTAGGATGTTTCTTAAAGTGTTCTTAAAGTGCTATATATTCTTTGGAGAAGGAAATGAATCTTTCTAATCCAGGAAGTCCCTAATTTTTGATTTTCTTCAGACTTCTGGTCCAACTTAAACATGCGTCACACTGTGATAATTTTGAAAAGTTCATTGACGCACAGCAGAAAAGGATTCCTACGGGGGAAGCTCTTCTTGAACTGAGGACCTGGCTAACTTTGGCTAGATATCCCTTGGATCTGTCCACATGTGAAAATCAAATCTGCAGGTCTCCCACTTATGTAATCAGGACAGACTGTTTAACTCTTGAGTGAAAGGGCAATGAGGGATGGACAACAAATGCTCAACTTGCCAGCACACACACACCCCATGAAAAGATAATCAACCTTCACCTCTTCTCAAGACAATTTCCAAAGATCAGTTCGATTGTTTTGAGAGATTTGAAACAGTTTTGATCTCCAAATCAAATCTCATGAAGGAGTAAAATATCAAGAAGTTAAAAAGGAAGAATGTTTCACAGAGATGTGCTATGCTATTTTTGCACGAACTAATCTGAGTTTGTATATTTCCCAGAGGCTAAGGACATAGTTCAGACACACATAATGGAGAGTTCCATGAGACATTAATGCACTGACTGAAACATTTCACCATACGTTGAAATATTTACCAAAACAATACAAGTTAAGAGTTTGTGCGAAGATTTGTAGCTTAGGTGCTCGTTGTTGTGGCAACATGGACAATCCAGAGCTGCTCTACATGTTAATCCAGAGCTGCTCGTTCGCCGAGCTGGAAGTTTTTGTTGCAAAAGTTTCGTCCCCTGGCTAGGCGACATCATCAGTGCTTCGCAGGAGGCTCCCAAGCTCTGATGATGTCGCCTAGCCAGGGGACGAAACGTTTGCAACAAAAACTTCCAGCTCGGCGAACAGAACCACAACGACAAGTTAAGAATTTTATTCCAGTAATGATGCTGCACTATATGATGGAAAATCATTGGGACCACTGTTAATCACACTCAGCCTGATAAATGAAAATCCATATCTTCACATTCCAGGATAAGATCATTTAAAATCATCAACCAACATACATATGAACATTTTTGTTGATTTGTTCAGTTAACTGGAATGTTCTGTTCCCCAGGTAACACCTGGGTGAAGTCTTGAATTTTAATTTCTCATCTTAGTTATCAAATGCATCCAACTCTTTGCCTCTCCATAACTGCAATCTTCTTCTACAATTCCATGAGATATCTGTGACTTTCTCATTCTGGTCTGCCACTACTGTTCATCTGAAACAATATCTTCTTAGATGGGTGGGTATCATATTTTGCTTTGAAATGCTCCTATTAAGTGCTTTAGAATTCTTTATCAAGTTAAAGATATAATTTCAATCTAAATTGTTGTTGTCTTCATTAGGCACCCCATCGCCCTTCACCACCCTCCCAGCCGAAACCTCTCACACCAGCTTGATACATGTTACAAAATGGAGGTGAACCCCTCTGTTAATTAAACCAGACACCCAGAAAAGCTCACCTTGCTTTCATAATCTGTTAAAATATGACTGACAGAGAACTCCCAAATTCCACTATTGAAAGAAAATAACAAGAATTAATTTCTTAACTCTAAAAGTGAACATTAAACAACTATTCACAACTCTAAGTCACCCTTTCTCTTAACTGCTTGTTATCTGCCTCCAACTCTATAACAATATGCTGTTCCAATAAGACATTTACTAAAATTACATCAACTTAATTTCAAAACTACACAGTTATTGTCTTCTTCTGTGTCTTCACTCATCTGGACGCAGATCTCCCTGGATAGTCTTCTTTCTTTTTATTGCGAGTGTGTTTCACATGAAAAGGTACCTTTGATAGAGAATGTTTTCTAATTTCTTTGAGAACAAGATGTTAACTGTCCATGAGTTTTTCACTCTATGGCAATTGCTCTTTGACCAATTTTCAAAAGGTCCACCTTCTTATATCTCCCCAACAGCAGGTCGTCTCAATGTTTCAATGTTGCCAAAACAATAAATTCAAACTCGATTGGGTTTTACTATCCCTGGGGCATAATTTAAACTGATTGGTTAAATTCAAATTTTGTCATAACAGCAGCCAAAACTCAGGTATCTATTTTACAGACAAATGTTACATATCTTCAATTTTCCAGTACACTCTGGGACTGCCATCTTATCATACACACATTTTGTAAACTGTCAGTTCAGAACAGCATTCTCTCTCTCTTAAAGGTACAGTATATTCCTTCAACTTCAGAACATACAGTAGTTCATCAAAAGCTACACTGTTGGTACCACCACAAGAGGATCACAGCAAAGCACCTCAAACCAGCATCCCCATCGGGATTCTGACATGCTTAGATTAATCTCCAGAACATGCTCTCATGAACACTAGAAATGAATCCAATCCAATCCAATGCAGTCAGACTTGCAACGCATAAAAGTACATTCAGATAACCAATAGTTTCCTTTCCTATAACGAATGAATGACTTATTAATTTACAAGAAACAATGGGCACTGCTGATAATGTTTCTGATTTTGTTAATTATATATTTGTTCTGCACTAGAGTATTTGTCTTAATGATTCAGATGAACAGAATGAAAGAAATTGCTTTGTCGTTCCTGTTACGTTCCATGATTACTCTCTTTCATTTGTCTTTTCATCCTTGTGAAACTGTGGATGATCATTGATTCAAAGAATCTCTACAGTGCAGAAATAGGCCATTTGGCTCATGGAGTCCACACCGACCATCCAAAAAACATCACACCTGGACACACACCCTCACCCTATCCCAGTAACCTGACATTTCGCATGGTTAACCTACCTAACTTGTATATCTTTGGACTGGAGGAGGAAACTGGACCACCCACACGAATCCCATACAGACATGGGAAGAATGTGCAAACTCCACACAGACAATCCTGCAAGGGTAGAATTGAAACTGGATCCCTGGCATTGTGAGGCAGCACTACTAAACACTGAGGCATTGTGTTAGCCCATAATGATTGCTTTAAGAGTTCCTACTTGGGGTGAAAGAACTCCTGTGAAGTGCCACAGGGTGTTTTCCTGCACAGTATTAAAAGGTGTTAAATAAATGCAAGTTGCTGCTGTAGGACACTAATTGCAGATTTATAAATGATTTGAAATTGGGGAGGCTGCTGGGAACACAGAAATTTTGATTTCAAGAACGATGAATAGTTTCAATATTCGAATTGCTGAATTATTTACATGCTATCCATAACGTGTTTGGTCATTTGCTAAGTACATAGCTTGTGGCTCGTCTTCAGTCAGGTGACTTGGGTTGCCATTTTGAATTGTGTCCTCATTATATTACCTGATATGTTATTCTGAAAGCCTGAAAAAAATTAGAGAATTCTGAACATCAGTCATCTCTCATTGCGACATTCCAGTGCATCAATGTCTTACACCAAAGTGCAGACAGGTGACTGATATGATGTGGATGTATTCCAGGAGGCATTCTTTCTTGGTTGTTCAACTGGCATAAACCCACCCCACTATTCCTGGCAATCCTGGCACATTTATCTTCATGATGCTTGTCCCACACCAATTGGAAAACAAACAGATGGGTGGATCGTCTCCTGACACAAACTGGTGCACAGAGGCAAGATGTTTCAGATTGCAGCAAGTATAAGTGTAGCATGCAGAAGACAGGAATGCTATTTGTTCAACTTATTATCTTTTCAAATTGGCTGTTGGCACTTTATGAACTCACGACAATGAATCATGGCTATTTTAAGAAGACTTAACATGAAGGTTTATGGCCTTTTAGTCGAAAGATTTGAACTGATTGATCTTCCTCCAAATTATGTTTTGCTCTCTTCTGAAGAGATTACTTACTTTTGATGTCCTGGTCCTGAAAATGTGGTTTAGTTACACTGGAGTTAACGAAAAGTTACTTCTCCATCAGAACAAAATAAATGTGAAAGAAGATGGCATATACATCAACAGTGGTAATACTAAAACGGAATGTGGTGGGGGGAATTGGGAGAGAGGGATACTAGTTTCGTGCCACAGAGTATTGCTGCTGAATCCCTTAGTCCTGATGGTCTTTGAGTGTTTTAAATAGTGGCTGCAGATTAGTGGATGCATTGCTGTTAACTTCCAAAAGTCCCTCAAATTTGCAACAGTCTCAATGGATTGGAAAACATCAAATGTCACAGGACTGTGAAAAAATGGAGGAAGACTGAAAGAAGGAAGCTTGAGACCAGTCAACTAAACCTGATATTGGCAAGATGCTGGAATCCATTACTAAGCAGGTGGTAGCAGGACATTCAGACAATCACAATACAATCTGGTACAGTCAACATGCTTTTGGGAAGGGGAAATGATATTTGACCAAGTTATCAGAGTTCTTTGAGGTTTTAACAAGCACTGTGGATATAGGGATAGAGTCATACCATCATAGAAATGTACAGCACGGAAACAAACCTTTTAGACCAACTCATCCATGTTGACCAGAGATCCTAAATTAACTTAGTTCCATTTGCCAGCATTTGGTCCACATCTCTCTTAACCCTTCCAATTCATATACCCATCCAGATGCCTTTTAAATGTTGCAATTGTACCAGACTCCACCACTTCCTCTGGCAGCTTATTCCATACACACACCACCATCTGGGTAAAATAGTTGTCCCTTAGGTCCCTGTTAAATCTTTTCCCTCTCACTTTAAATCTATGTCCTCTAGTTCTGGTCTCCCCCCACACTAGGGAAAACACCTTGTCTATTCACCATATCCATGCCCTTCATGATTTTATAAATCTCTATAAGGTCACCCCACAGCCTCCGATGCTCCTGGGAAAACAGTCCCAGCCTATTGAGCCTCTCCCTATAGCTCAAACCCTCTAACCCTTGCAACATCCTTGTAAATCTTTTCTGAAACTTTTCAAGTTTCACAACATCATTCCGAAAGGAGGGAGACCAGAATTGCACACACTGTTCCAAAAATGGCCTAATGTCCAGCACAGGCGCAACATGACCTCCCAACTCCTATACTCAGTGCTCTGACCAATAAAGGAAAGCATACAAAATGCTTTCTTCATTATCCTATCTACCTGTGATTCCACTTTCAAAGAACTATGAATCTGCAATCCAAGGTCTCTTTGTTCAGCAACATTCCCCAGGACCTTTACCTTTACCATTACTTTTTCAAAATGCAGCATCTCACTTTTATCCAAATTAAACTCCACCAGTCCATTGACCCACCTGATCAAGACCCCTTTGTACTCTGAGGTAACTTTCTTTGATATCCACTACACATTCAATCTTTGGGTCATCTGCAAACATACTAACTATACCTCCTATATTCACATCCAAATCATTGTAGAAATGACGAAAAGCAGTGGACCCAGCACCAATCCTTGTGGCACACCACGAGGAAGTGAAATTAACTTTCATCGATTTGGATGTGCCGGTGTTGGACTGGGGTAGGACAAAATTAAAAATCACACAATACCAGGTTATAGTCCAACAGGTTTGTTTGGAAGCACCAGTATAGTAAATTGGAGAGGCACTGCAACAAGTCCTTGTCAACATCGTGGTGCAAAGAAACCTCACAGGCATAGACGGTGAATAGCTGTGATAAATGAATGCTTTATCTGTCACATAACAGGGCACTTTCAGCAAGTAGGACATAGTTTCAGTTAAGCAAGAAATCAAATAACCAACTATGAAAAGATATTAGTGATGTAGGTTAATCTATCACAGAAGAAAAACACAAAATGTTCCAAGGGAAATAGGTGAACCAGACCTTCCATTCAGGGAAGCAAATATCTTTGCCAAAGGTCACCTCACGATTTTCAAGTTTAACAATGGAACAAATAAGATGATGATATCCAACAGTGAGCCATGTTTTAGAAAACACTGCCAATAGTTGGCAACAGTGCAAGTACAAAGACAAGAGGATGTTAAAGATATGCTACAAGCATATAGGGAACATTAAATAGTCAAAAGTGTTCACATATTTCACCATCAATAGTTCTCACTCTTGAAGAAGAAGGCATGTCTTATTCTCGATCTTATTCAAAAGCAGAAGCAGTCAAACAGAAACCAAGGAGATCCTTTGAATTGGAATATTCTAAATTATTTGAAGGGTTAGAGAGCTCAACACTGAATCGAGCATTACGCATTATGTCCCTGTCCAGCCAGAAGACTGAATATCCCTCATGAACTAAGTTTATTTGAACATAGGTTAACAAGAACAGAGGAAGTGGGTAGAATTTCTACATTTGTAGGATAGTGAAGAAGGCGTTTGGTATGCTTTCCTTTATTGTTCAGAGTATTGAGTACAGGATTTGGGAAATCATGTTGCAGCTGTACAGGACATTGGTTCGGCCACTTTTGGAATATTGCATGCAATTCTGGTCTCCTTCCTATCAGAAGGATGTTGTGAAACTTGAAAGGGTTCAGAAAAGATCTTTTTTTAGATTAGGTTCCCTGCAGCGTAGAAACAAGCCCTTCGGCCCAACCAATCCACACCGACCCTCTGAAGAGTATCCCACACAGACCCATTGCCCTCTGACTAATGTACCTAACACTATGGGGCAATTTAGCATGGCCAATTCACCTGACCTGCACATCTTTGGACTGTGGGAGGAAACCGGAGCACCCGGAAGATACCCACGCAGACACTGGGAGAATGTGCAAACTCCACACAGACAGTCACCAGAGGGTGGAATCGAAGCTGGGACCCTGGTGCTGTGAGGCAGCAGTGCTAACCACTGAGCAACCGTGCCACCCTTCCTTTACAAGGATGTTGCCAGGGTTGGAGGGTTTGAGCTACAGGGAGAGGCTGAACAGGCTGGGACTGTTTTCCCTGGATCGTCGGAGGCTGAGGGGTGACCTTATAGAGATGTACAAAATCATGAGGGGCATGGATAGGATAAGGAGACAAAGTCTTTTCCCTGGGGTTGGGGAGTCCAGAACGAGAGGGCATAGGTTTAGGGTGAGAGGAGAAAGATATAAAAGAGACCTAAGGGTCAACCTTTTCACACAGAGGGTGGTACATGTATGGAATGAGCTGCCAGAGGAAGTGGTGGAGGCTGGTACAATTGCAACATTTAAAAGGCATTTGGATGGGTATATGAATAGGAAGGGTTTGGAGGGATATGGGCCAGGTGCTGGCAGGTGGGACTAGATTGGGTTGGGATATCAGATCGGCATGGACGGGTTGGACCGAAGGGTCTGTTTCCATGCTGTACATCTCTATGACTCTATGACACTATTTAAAAGGCACCTGAATGGGGATATGTGTCCAATGCTGGCAAATGAGACTAGGTCAGATTGGGATGTCTGATTGGCACACATGAGTTGGACTGAGGATCTTTCTCTGTGCTGTTTGACTCCACAACTCTAAGTTGAGAAGCAACTTACAGAAATGACAAGAATGGCTGTCATTTCCCTATTTAAGAAAAACAATCAAGTGATCTGTGGGCATGGTTCCAGCACCCAGGTCTAAAGGTACGATTTAAATTTATGTTGACTTCACACAGCTCAACAAGGCAGGAGTGAGAGAAATCCACTTGATGGCTGTGGCTGATGAGAGTTGAGTTAAACTATTCAAAACTAAGGTTTTCACAAAACTGGATGCAAATAGTGGCTTCAGGCAGGTACCATAGGTCAAGCAAACAAGACTGTTTAGTACATCCATAACTCTGTTTGGGAGATTGTGTTTCAACAGATTACCATTTAGTACTTCTTCACCTTCAGACATGTTTCAGCAGATTGTATCCAATATTTTACAAGGTCTTCACAAAATCATGTGCTTCACGGATGACATATTGATGCAGAGGAAATTAGTTGAAGAGCATGATCAAAGAATGCTTACACGCAGAAGTGTTCACCTCATTGACAAGTGTGAATTCTGCAAGGCATCTTGTCAATCCTTGGGACACGTTGTCAGCAATGATGACTTAACAGATCCTGAGAAGACTAATGTCACTATGGAGTTCACAACTTTGCATTCAAGCCAGAATCTCTGACAAAGATTTTTAGGGAAGGCAAAATCTTTGCCTGAATTAGCAATGACTACAGAGGCCCTGAGATAACATCTTAAGAAAACACAAGGATGGTAACAGAAGCTGAATACATTTCAGAGGATCAAGGTTAATATTGATAGTCACAAGTGGCTCAGTGCAGTATTCTCTGCCCTTTCCAACAACTGGTGCTTTAGCTGTGGTCATTGTAGCAGGTGCTTTTTCATGAACAATCAAAAGAACATTGCAGTACAGTCTGTTACAAATCACAAGCATTATCAGACACAGAAACACGATATGCTGTGATTGAAAAGGCAGTTTTCTCAGTTATATGGGCTCAAGAGAGATTTTCAGACTACATCTTTGGTCTGAAAGTGATCACAGACACAGATTACAAATCTCTAGTCTATTGGATAAGAAAGAGCTGGCAAAGATGTCTTGGAGAACGCAAACATTTTGACTTTGTCTCATGAGTTTCACTGATGAAAGAGAATGTGAGCAAGAAAAACTGCAGATAACAGCATATACGTTTCTCAGAGCAATGGTCAACAACTCTTTTGAGCATAAAATTGAGGTTAGTTACAACATCAAGTCATATAGCCAGTCCATACACAGGCCACTGCACTACAACTAACTCAGCGAAATTCGACAGGAGCAGGTCCCAGACCAGAATTACTCAAACTCTCGTGATTCTGTATTGAGGATTGCACAGATCAAAAGCACTGTAGTATGAGCACCAACAGCATTTACAAATGTCTACAACATCTGACCAATAACCAGCTAATCCACTTCACTTGGAAAAGCTTCCTAAGGATGCTTGCTGACACCAGAGACACTTGAATCCACAGATGAATAGCCAAAGTTCCATCAGTGATGTCTTGGTTTGGGATCTCCAAAAACACTGAAGATCTCATTCTGGATTGCAAGACCTGCGCCATCCACAGGCCACAGTAATGAGAACTGTTAATGCACAACACATTCTCTCCAAACAGTAGCAATGTGAGGGCATAGATATATTTGTTTTTTCATGGAAGATCTTAACTCACTGTCATTCCTGATTTTTTCCACAGGACAGAGGTTGAGAACGGGTGGCATAGTGGCTCAATGATGAGCACTGCTGCCTCACAGCGTCAGGGACCTGGGTTCAATTCCAGCCTCGGGCAGACTATCTGTGTGGAGTTTGCATGTTCTCCCCGTGTCTGTGTGGGTTCCCTCCAGGTGCTCTGGTTTCCTCCCACGATCCAAAGATGTGCCGGTTGGGTGAATTGGTCGTGCTAAATTGCCCATTGTGTTCAGGGATGTGTAGGCTAGGTGCATTAGTGTGAAATAAATATAGGGTCTGGGTGGGTTACTCTTAGGAGGGTCGGTGTGGACTTGTTGGCCTGTTTCCACATTAATAAGAATTCTAATTCTTAAACAAAGAAGATGCACACCACAACTATTTATTTAATCACCTCATACGAGATATTTGCAATACCTGATACCTTTGATATTGGTGTGGGATTTCAGACCATTCGCTAAGAGAGTGCTTCATGCAATTTGTGGTCAGTTCTGGATTTGAACATGTCACAATTGAATGGAGAAGCTGAGCCTGGGTCAGGATAGTTATATTGCTCTTGAAGAAGGATACTTATTGATACTGTTAAATAAGAGACTCACTCCACTCCAATTAAAGTTGCTGATGGGCAACAAGCTGATAATTCAGCTCCCATCTTACTGACACGACAAAGAAGCTGACATTACATTTATGCCTAAAAATATGGCACTGGAAAGGCACAAAGCATCCAAGGAGCAGAAGAGTCGACGTTTTGGGCATAAGCCCTTCATCAGGAACATGGGGAGGGCCCAAGGGGGCTGAGAGATAAATGAGAGGGGGTAGGGTTGGGCGAAAGGTAGCTTGGAGGGGTGATGGTGATAGGTCGGAGCAGAGGGTGGAGCAGAGGGTGGAGCAGATAGGTGGGAAACAAGATGGACAGGTGGGACAGTTCAAGAGAATGGTGCTGAGTTGGAGGGTTGGATCTGGGTTAAGGTGCGGGGAGGGGAGATGAGGAAACTTGTGAAATCAACATTGATACTTTTTAGTTGGAGGGTCGCAAGGCGGAAGGTGAGGTGCCTTCCTCTAGGCACAAGATGGTTTAGATTTAGCAGTGGAGGAGGCCCAGGATTTGGGTGTCTTTGGCGGAGTGGGAAGGGAGTTGAAATGGTTGGCCACTGGACAGTGGGATCATTGGGTGCATTTGTCCTGGAGATGTTACATTTATGCCGACAGGACTACCAAGACTGACATAATAAAAAGTTGTCCTCTCGTGGGCAACAGGCTCCATGTGACAGTGGGTGATACTTTGAAAATCGATTGTCACATTTCTGGCAGGGGCAACAGATGTAGCTCAGGGATCTGAACAGAAAAGATACAGTCATCCAAGGAGCTGGAGCAACATTTCATGTCTGAAATGTTGCGAGTCTGAAGAAGTTCTCACTGGACTTGGAATGCTAACTCTGCTTTCTCACTTCAGATGCTGCCAGACCTGTTGAGTTTCTCGAGCAATTTCTGTTTTTATTAATCTCCACCCTTTTTTTTCCATTCTCCTGCTCTCCAATAAGTTGCTACTGTCCCTTTTATTCTATAAGCTGTAAACTTGCTTGTAACTCTGTTGTGCAGCTTTCCTCATAGCCTTCTAGGTCTTTCCTGAAATCAATGCTACCTGTTTAAAGATGTTTATGCCCTAGCTGGAGCACTGCATGCAGTTCTGGTCACCACATTATAGCAAGGGTTAGAGGGGATTACCTCTGTGAATGGAAAAAAGTGCCCTATCTTTGCCCCTGATAATCTCATATATCTCTACCAAGTTCCCTCTCAATCTTCACTGCTCCAAGGAAAACAACCTGAGCTGATCCAACCTTTCCTCATACCTCAGAACCTCCAGTCCAGGAAGCATCTGAGTAAATCCCCTCTCACTCTTCCTATAATTTGGTGACCAGAACTTCATGCAGTGCTCCAGTTATGGCATAACTGGCTTTAACCAGTATAACTGTTATTACACAGTCCAGCATAACCTCCTCGTTCTTGTATTCTCTGCCAGAGCTAATAAAGGCATGCATCCCATATGCCTCCTTAATCACCTCATCTGCCTACCCTGCTCCCTTCAGGATCGATGAATCAGGATCCCCGTGACCTTCAGTACTTTCCAGAGGCAACCATTCATTTTGTAATCCCTTTCCACGTTAACTTTCCCCAAGTGCATGACCTCACACTTTTCTGGCTTGAATTCCATTTCCCATTGTTGTACACGGCTGACCAGTTCTTTGATCTCCTCCTGCATTTTTCAGCAATCCTCACTATTTACAACCCTGACAGTTTTCCTGTTGCCTTCTTGATTACACCTGTATGGGATACAGGGAGATTTGGCTGTCTGAATTCAGAATTGGTTGACTGACAGAAGGCGGAGAGTGGTTGTAGGTGGGAAGTATTCTGCCTGGAGGTCAGTGGTGAGTGACGTCCCACAGGGCTCTGTTCTTGGGCCTCTGCTGTTTGTAGTTTTTATAATTTACTCGGATGAGGTTGAGGGTTTGGTTAGTAAGTTTGCCAATGACACAAAGATTGGAGGTCCCATTGATAGTATTGAGGGGTATTGCAGGCTGCAGCATGACATCAACAGTATGTAGAGCTGGGCTGAGAAATGGCAGATGGAGGTCAACCTCGATAAATGCGAAGTGATGCATTTTGGAAGGCCAAACTTGAATGCTGAATATAGTATTAAAGACAGGATTCTTGGCGGTGTGGAGGAACAGCAGAATCTTGGTGTTCAAGTGTATACATCCCTCAAAATTGCCACCCAAGTGAATAGGGTTGTTAAGAAAGCATATGGTGCTTTGGCTTTCATTAACAGGGGGGTTGAGTTTAAGAGCCATGAGTTTTGCTGCAGCTTTGCAAAGTCCTGGTGAGACAACACTTGGAATATTGTGTCCAGTTCGGGTTGCCCTACTATAGGACAGATACAGAGGCTTTGCAGAGGGTGCAAAGGAGGTTTACCAGATACTGCCTGGACTGGAGGGCTTGTCTTACAAGGAGAGGTTGACTGAATTCAGACTTTTCTCTCTGGAGAGAAGGAGGAAGAGAGGTAACCTGATTGAGGTATACAAGGCAATGAGAAGCATGGATAGAGTCGATAGCCAGAGACTTTTCCCCAGGTCAGGAGTGGCTGATATGAGGGGTCATAGTTTTCATGTATTAGGAGGAAGGTATAGAGGTGACATTAGAGGTAGGTTCTTTACACAGAGAGTTGTGAGCACATGGAATGTGTTGCCAGCTGTGGTGGTGGAAGCAGAGTCCTTAGGGACATTTAAGCAACTGCTGGACATGCACATGGATAGCAGTGAATTGAGGTGAGCGTAGGTTAGGTTATTTTATTTTAGATTAGGATTAATCCTTGGTGCAACATCGTGGGCTGAAGGGCCTGAACTGTGCTGTACTTTTCCATGTTCTATGTTCTATACCTCTTACTGTTTCAGTCCAAGTCAGTAATGTACACCACAAACAGCAAGGGCCCCAGCACTGAGGCTGGCAGAACCCCACTGGAAATGGACTTCCAGTCACAGAAACATCCCTTCACCATTAACCTCTGCTTCCTGCTGCTCAGCCAATCTTGGATCTATTTTGTGTTACTTTGCCTTGGATCTCATTGACTTTTACTTTCTTGACCAACCTGCCATATGGGATCAAAACTCTTGCTAAAGTCCATGTAGACTGCCTCAAATTAATGACCTTCATGAATGCTTCTGGCTACTTCTCAAAATATTTGATCAATTTGGAAAACACAATGTTCCTTTAACAAATTAATTTTGACTATCTTTGATTAATCTCCGTTTCTCCAAGCATAGATATATTCTGTCCCTCAAAATTCTTTCTTATAATTTCCCCACTCTGAGGTTAGACTGATTGGTCCAGAATTTCCTGGTGTATTCCTTCCTCCCTTTTTTAAATATTCATTGAGTAATATAATGCTCATCAGTTTGGGCATGTACCTCCAAACGTACATGATCAGGGACTTGAACAGAACAAAAGGAAGGAAATGATGGAGTCAGCAACTTACACCATGGCTTCTGTCACTGGGATTTTCACACTATTGATCGAATTGAAAACCGTAACAAGGCAATTACATTCATTCCATCCCCACAAAAATCATTGGTAATTCTGATTTTCCTGCACTTGAACGAGTTTGCATCCTGCTGCTACCCAAAACTTAAAATGATGGCATAAATGGCAGCGCCTAGACCTTTAAACATGTTTTCCAGTTGGCCTATGCTCATTCACTTGGCTCCAATTAATTTTCAAAGTGTCAAAATTTATTTCCAAATATTCATTGATGCAGAATTCTACCATTGTGAAATAAAATCTTCATCAACAGATTGTTTAAGTAACCAGTCAATGCAGTTCATCGAGCACGACAGTCCAGTTTATTTCTTTCACACAAGTCTTTCGATTTCAAGCAAAGCAATCTTGGGCATTTTACCATCAACTATGAATGTTTTTTCCAAAAAATGGCAAACATATATCAGCCCATTGCAATCCAAAATGACAAAATGAAACGGTGAACTGGCTCAGTAAATTCACCCTTTCCATGCCTGACTACAGTACATGCCTCAGCTCCACAAAATCTCAGTCGTCTTCAGTTTCCTGCAATTCTGGCTTCCTGCAAAATTACAACTGTAATGCCTTTGGCTGCCAAGCATTTCATCAGCTGTCCTGATGTATTCTACATATGTGACCTGATGTCAAAAGCTGTGAGATAAGGCATCAGTGAAGTACCTTGGAACATTTTGCATTGTTAAATTGCTTTATTGAACCTGTTAAAAGCCTTTCTTTCCTTCTTATCCAATCCTGAATATTCCTCAACATCCAGGATACATTGGGCTTGTTGCTCCTAAATTTCACCCTAAAGGGAAACATGTTGGGCCTGTACTCTCACCAATTCTGCTTTGAATGTCCCCCCCCCCCCGGCCCCACACTTTTTCTGCTGTAGATTTCCCTGTGAGTAGCTGTTCACAGTTACCTTGGCCAGATCCTGCCTTATTCCCCCAATCTGAAATGCAGACCATCTTCTTCGTTTTCCAAATCACACTTGAAATATGGAATGTTGTGGTCATTTTTACTAAAATGCTCCCCAATACCACCTCAACCACCAGCTTCATTCCCCAGAGTTTGCGGCTTCCCTTGTTGGACTTTCTGCATGTTGATGCATAAAGTTCTCTTAAATACATTTCTCAAGAAATCTGTCACCTTGAAACCTTTTACACTATTTTTATCCCAATTAATGATAGGGAAGTTGAAGTCCCCTAATATAATTACCTGATAGTTGTTTTTATATACTTCAATGAATTGGTCTATCTTGCTGCTTCTCTACTGCCTGCATGGGGTCCAAAAATACACTCCTAACAGTGTGACTGCCTCCTTTTTATTCATAAGCTCTACCCTCAAAGACTTCCAAGATATTGTCTCTTCTTATTGCAACAACTGACTCAAGATCACCTTGGTTTTTACATCTCCTGTCCTGCCTGAAGATCCTATATCCTGAAATGTTGAGTTGCCAGTCCTGCTCCACCCTGAAATGGCAACAACATCACAATTCTATGTGTCAATCCACAAACTCTTAACTATCTGTCTTACCTATAATTCTCCTAGCATTAAAGAAGAGGCCATCAGCCTCACCTTACTCCCTTGAAATTCAACATTCCCAAAATTCACAACGCTTTTCAGGGAAAGAAATTCCTTCTTATCACAGACCTGAATGGCTGATACCTTACCCTAAGACTGCGGCCTCGTTCCCAACACTGTGAGCAGTGGAAACATATGCTCAGCATCTAACCTGTCATGTTTGTTAAGACCTATTCACTTTTTCTTGATAGGACATCCTTTCCATCCATGAAATCAATCTGTTGTGACCCCTCACACATCCAGCCTTTTTTCAAGGACCCTAAATTGTACACAGTACTCCAGGTTTGATCTCTATGAAGGTCTGCATAATTGCAGAAGGATTCCCTAACTGTTAGATTTCAACAGCCCCATCTTTGCAGGAAAGGCTAACATATCATTTGTCTTCCTAATTGTTTGCTGTACCTTCATGCGAACTTTATGTACTCCGATCATGGAATGTGTTAAACCCTTCTGATTCTTGGGTGAATGTGATCACGGAGCAAAGCAATTATGCAACAAAGCACCAAGAAACAATTAAGTGCTTCATTGGAGAGGTCGAATAAGAACGCGCCTGAGAAAGAATGAACATGACAGGTTATTACCATCCATCCCCCTCTGCAATTCTGCAGAGTAGCAGTGCCAAAGGTTGTTCAGTTGAGTACACCAGGGACAAAACCAATTGCAGAGAAAAGCAGTTAGTGTCTTCATCCTTCATAATTTAAATTAGTATTAGCAATGATCGCTGGATTTAATTTTGAGTAAGAAACATAAAATTATATTTTTAACATTTCTCTATTTTCATTTTCCCCAGTGCAGTTTCACTAATCTTCCAGCGAGGAAACTCTTCAATTACTAACATTAGGTTAATAAGTTTCCAATTTGCAGCCAGCAGCTATATTCTGAATGAGAATGAAACAAGTTCAGGTGAAGGGGGCCTTTGGACTGTTATATTTTCTCTGTCCAGAATACCAATTTCATTGTACTATTATGAGTCAGTAGTGTTGGTTAATGTCTCCTCAGTAGGATGGCAACCCTGAGAGTGCAGCACTGGACCATCAAATTTAACTCTATTTTCTCTCCACTGATGCCACCAGACTAGTTGTGTTTGCCCAGAATTGTGTTTTTGTTTCAGATTTCCAGCATCCACAGTTGTATTTTGGTGAGGGATTAACTGCCCTTGATCAAAATCTCCTTGGATCCCAAATGGACAAATTTGTTCTTTGTATGTTAGTTGGATTTAATTGCGTAGAGGTATTGGCATTCACTGAGTTCCATGTACACAAACATGGGGCTCTTGTGGTGTAGTTGCAATGTCCCTGCCCCTAAACCAGGAGGCCTGGGTTCAAATCCCAACTAATCCAGAAGTGTGCCATAATATCCCTGAAAAGGTTGATGCAAAAAGAACACTGTATGCAGACACAGTCCTCAAGTATGATTGTTGGAGCTAAGAGGTGTTGATTTGAAATGAGTAACTGACTAAATAAATATAGATGTGTATAAAGGTTTCTCCAGGTCTATTGCTCACAAACTGAATTCCTGGAAATGAATAAGAGTCAAAATCAGTTGACAAGGATCTAACAGATTTGTTTGCAAAGTTGGGCAACTAACTTGGAGTGTTGGAGAAGATATTGGAGACATCAGCAGCATGGTCCTAGTTACCTGAAAATACGGTGCAATGTGGGTGATTTTATTTTGCCTGAAGATATGAAATCAGATTGATACTGCACTCATTACCTTTCACAGATTTAAATTGGACTAACATTCTTTCACTAATGACATCAGAGGATTATTGCAAATCTGGAGATTTTTGCTCCAATTTTTACAACATCTCTTTTTAAATGTGAAAGCTCGAACTTTATATGTGAAAGACATTTACATTTAAAATGTGTGACACCATCAGGGATGTGCTAATTCAATCATGTATTATTAATTCATTTAATTCCAGTGATATCATTAATCAAAAAGTAATGTTTCACCCATGGATTTAATAATGCACTTTGGTAATGGGCTTTGTATGCCCTCAGAATGTTTTCAGGTGCCCATGTTGCTTTTTTAAGTTGTTTGATCATGTTTTACAAAAAAAAGTTGGTATCGTTGCTGATTGATATTATTGATGTGCGTCAGAGCCCTTCGTATTTAATTCATTTTTAAGAGTCATTTGGCAAGGTGAGCATTTATTGTTCATTGTGACGGACCCCAAGAAGGTAGTTATACAAATGAGAAGCTTGAATCGCGTGTCAGAAGCCACTTCATAAATGGAGCTATTTATCACTTCAAAAGGTCCCTGCTTAGGATCTGCTCGAAGATAAAAGCAAGGGGCATGGATTCAGGGTATACCATGGCAGTGAGATTGGCAAGTGGATATTGGGTAGGGAATGGGGGAACTGATAGTCAGTGATGGAGGATGGCACAGAATGGGATGAATTTAATAACATTTCAAAGATCCGGAAAGGCAAGTTGGGGCCAGGTGCCTGAAATGATGTTATGTGATTTCAGACAGCCATGGGATGGAAAAGAGATGGAAATATGTGACAGAGAAGAGAGATGCAGTGGAAATAGGGAGAATGGGATGAGAGTTGAGGTAAGGGATTGGGGGCAAGAGTTCAGATATATGGGTTATGGTTGAGATGCATAAGCAAGGGGTTTTGCATGGGGAGCTCATATTGGAAATTGGGGCCAAGATAGTACATATGGTCTGAGGTGAAATATATAGGGAGTAGAATTGAGCCGATGTCATCAATTTTGCATTGAGGTGCTTGACATAGTTGGTTGGTAATATTAGCAGGACAGATGATTTTCAGACATCAACTGGCAATGCAAGTAACAGGTGTAGGACACAGTGCAGGAATGATGGAAGTTTGTCATTAGCAAGTAACATGAGCAAAGGATAGGGATTGAGGGGTGACAGATATAGGACAGACGTCAGAGGTAGTTTCTTTACTCAGAGAGTAGTAGGGGTGTGGAATGAACTGCCTGCAACAGCAGTAGACTCGCCGACTTTAAGGGCATTTAAATGGACATTGGATAGGCATATGGACGAGAATGAAATAGTGTACGTTAGATGGGTTTCAGATTGGTTCCACAGGTCAGCACAACATCGAGGGCCAAAGGGTCTGTATTGCACTGTAATGTTTCATGTTCTATTTATCTGACTATTTAGGATAGAGTTCAGTTATTCATATTCAAATTCTTTGATTTTATAGAACATAGAACATTACAGCACAGTACAGGCCCTTCAGCCCTCGATGTTGTGCCGACCTGTCATACCAATCTGAATCCCATCTAACCTACACTATTCCATGTACGTCCATATGTTTGTCCAATGACGACTTAAATGTATTTAAAGTTGACGAATCTACTACCGTTGCAGGCAAAGCATTCCATACCCCGACTACTCTCTGAATAAAGAAACTACCTCTGACATCTGTCCTGTATCTATCACCCCTCAATTTAAAGCTATGCCCCCTCATGCTCGCCGTCACCATACTTGGAAAAAGGCTCTCCCTGTCCACCCTACCTAACCCTCTGATTATCTTATATGTCTCTATTAAGTCACCTCTCAACCTTCTTCTCTCCAACGAAAACAGCCTCAAGTCCCTCAGCCTTTCCTCGTACGACCTTCCCTCCATACCAGGCAACATCCTAGAAAATCTCCTCTGCACCCTTTCCAAAGCTTCCACATCCTTCTTATAATGCAGTGACCTGAACTATATACAATACTTCAAGTGCAGCCGCACCAGAGTTTTGTACAGCTGTAGCATAACCTCATGGTTCCAGAACTTGATCCCTCTATTAATAAAAGCTAAATTTTTACTCAGTAAAGTCCATCTGAACCAAACTATGAATCTTGTGGCTTCAGGCCTTTCATATATATCTCAGGTTTTGGATTTGAAATAAAAATAAAAAACATTATTCGTCTTTACAGAGATAATTAAAATATTTGTCAGCCAATAGGAACAGATAGTGTGGTGGAAAACATCATGCCACAAATTTTAACTCCCTACCCACAATTTCATACAGATTATCACCTGCCCTCACAGTTTACTCCTCTACTCCTAATCCCTGACCTCTACTCCTTAAAAACTATGAGCCAGAACAATATTAACTGTTGATTTACACATACTGGATCATTGTCATCATTAGGAGAAAGTTACTCATTGTAATCATGAAAGTCATTGAGCAGGAAACTCAGTTTCACTTTGACACATTGGTCCTCAAAGACAATTAAGAGAAATATAAAGATGTTGGGACAATGCAAATATCTTCAGACATTCATGAGTTGCAGCCACGGCCATGTGTGCATTCAGCAAGATTTCCATGTGATCCGACAGTCATTTCACTTCTCAAATCAGTAACTTGTTAAGCATGAACCTTTGAGGGCATGGGAAGAAATAGAGTTCCAATGGCTCCAAGAAATTTAGTTCTGTTCAAATAGTCAAATGTCACAGCCAAAATGTAACAGAGAGATTTGGTTTGGAAAATCATCTCATTAAACTTTATGTCAATGCACATTTATGGGAGAAAACATAGGATAAGCATGAACTTGTATCCCAATTATTACCTTCCACACCGTCCACCCCCCCACCAATGACGCATAGTGACAGGAGCATCTCCCTTACACGAAATGTAATGCAATGATTCACAAGGGTATCTTTAACCCATCTTTCAAAGCCTTGCCCTCTATCATCTTGAAGGACAAGGGGAGCAGATATATGGAAACTCCACTAACTGCAAGTTCCTCTCCAAGCCAAACACTACCCTAACTTGAACTATGTTGCTGTTCTTCACTGTTGACCACATGGGCTGCAGAAGCACATCAAATTCTCAAAGGCAATTAAACATGATTGATAAATGCAACAATGGCTAATGATGCTCAAATCTTAAGAATGAATACAAAAAGTACCAAGCCATAATCTCACTGAACAGTGGAATGGATTCCAAGGGCTAAATGGTCTGCTCTTATCCCTTGGTAAAGCTTCAATCCATACCTGTTATATCTATGATTGCTCAAGTTGTGATGGTGTTCTGGTTCAGAATGCACTCACCAACAAGGACACAGCTCAAAAGCTTATCCCTTTCGAAATATACAAACCATTAATTTGGAAGTAGGTTAAACCAGCGATTGTCTGGATTTAAGGGGCATATACTGACATGGCTTTAGGCCTACGTAGCTCTGTGGAGTCAAGTCCAAATGCATATGATTTCAAAGCAGGAGATCAAGACATGATGTAGTTATGGTGAAGTGCATGAGAAAATAAAACATCTCCCAATGTGATTCATGAAATAGCTTGTGTATTCTGGGCTAGACCTCCAACAGTAAAAAGCCTTATAGAGCTTTGCACAGTCAATTTACTTTCTCCTCCAAGATTTGAAATGCAGCAATGGAACAGAACTGACTGCCCTCTGTTTGCTGACTGTTCTAATCACTGTGTCAACCTCATTTTTTTGCAGGTAATGACCTATATGAAAACTCTCCCTATGAGCCGGTTAGCTCACGCCTGTCCGACATATTCCGACTTGCTGCAATCAGTTCAGGTAAAGAAAATGATATTTCTCTCATCTCCTCTGAAAATATTTCCTCTTCTGAGAGAGGGGCATGAGTGTGGGATTTATCTGAGGATAAACTTCCCAGTGGTAGACTGAAAGCCACAAGATTTTCAATTCAAATGGACCACATTCCACCGTGAAATCCCCAGGTTACTGCTGCAAATCTTGTAATCCCATGGAATCGAAATAGAACTTGATTATCTTGAATGCGAGAAAACAGTAGTCATGCTTCCAGTTGCTGCATGGGAGAGCAATATTTGAATTTACTCAACAACCTTGAGTACAATTCATCAGCAGTCCCTTCCTCCATTGAATACCACATTTCAGCAGAAGTCTAAATGATTCTAACAAGAGGACATATCGTATACTCCAAACCTAGTAAAGACAAGGCCCAGACCAATGAAAATGCTCCTCAAATTGCTCTCCAATCTTCCCTCAAATTTTCCCATGTGGAGTGGTTCATTGAACACAACTTGTTCAAGTTAGCATATTAAATTATCTGTCTCTGCCCAGCTTGGGTTCCTGACTGCTTCTTCCAGGACTTTGCCAATCTTAGAAATATGACGAAGGACTACCATTTCCTCGTTATTCTGAGGATTCTGAGCAATTGCGTAATGTTTATTGTCAATATAGGATGGCAAAAGCAAATTAAGCAGTGGTGTTCTGAAAGACACTGGATAAATAATTTGGAAGGAAAATATTTTCAAGGCAATGGGGATAAAGTATGGAGGGTGAGGTTAATTGAATAGCTCTTTCAAAGTGTGGCATATGAATCATTCCTTGATTCTTACCTCACTTTTCTCTTCATCAGTGTTGGGAACCTCAAGATTCAAATCATGTCAGATTTTATATTTAAGACACACAATGACTAATTTGTCAAAGCTAAGTGAACATATTCGTGACTTTTATTTCTAAGTTGGAATAGAAGCAAGCTGGGTACATTCGGCCTGGAGTGCAGTACAGATCACAGCCAGAATTAATTCCAAATCGTTCTTTTGGCAAATCAAGCTTTGCTTTTGGGGAAGGATATTTCCTCATCCTCAAATCCAAGATTTCGCCCTAATCTGAAAGTTATTGGAACATGTGAAAGACCCATTTGGCTGTCTCTCAACAGCATGCCCTTTCTAGCAACTTTAACAGAGTAAATCATCCCAAGGCAATTTCCAGGAGGGTTGTCAGACAAATGAGACAGTCCACCATTTAAAGCAAAGTTAGGGCAGGTCACCAAATGAAGTTAGGCAAATAGGTCATTTTTTTGGCAGTATTTTTGTGATAATAAAAGCATGCTATTGCAGATGTTGTAGATCTGAAATGGAAACAGGTAGTCCTGGAAAAAAAATCTTCTAGGAGAAAGTGAAGAATGCAGATGCTGGAGATCAGAGCTGAAAATGTGTTGCTGGAAAAGCGCAGCAGCTCAGGCAGCATCCAGGGAACAGGAGAATCGACGTTTCGGGCATGAGCCCTTCTTCAGGAATGAGGAAAGTGTGCCAAGCAGGCTAAGATAAAAGTAGGGAGGAGGGACTTGGGGGAGGGGCATTGGAAATGTGATAGGTGGAAGGAGGTTAAGGTGAGGGTGATAAGGTGAGGGTGATAGGCCGG
>NC_057751.1:1982211-1999267 GCF_004010195.1 Chiloscyllium plagiosum
AATTTGAGGTCGGGGTGGAAGGTGTTAGTAAAGTGGATGAACTGTTCAACCTCCTCGTGGGAGCATGAGGCAGCGCCGATACAGTCATCGATGTAGTGGAAGAAAAGATGGGGAGTGGAAAAAAAATGAACAGGCCTGAAAGCATCTGTGTTGAGAGAAAATCTTAAAGTTTCAAGTTTCTTCTTCAGGAATTCCAGATTTTAGAAACTGGGTTGCTGAAGGTGTGACTGCCATTTGTGGGGTGATGGAAATTGTGCAGAGTGGGACAGAAAGAGAGACCTTGGTGTCAAGTCTTTGAAAGGCTACTGGATTTTCATCAGTGAGTCAGGCTTTCCAGTCCAGTGTTAAAAGTAAAGCTGTGTGAGTTTTCCATTCTGCCAACACTGAGTTGTGTTGTTGGATCGTTTGTCACTGATGTTCATATTCACATCTTCCCTTTCACTAGCCACTTTTCTGCCCAGTCAACTTTAACTGGATAAAAACAGTTGAGAAATTATAATGGTTTCATTTAAACCAATAAAAACTACATGGAAAGCTGAATGAAGGTGAACTGAAATTATGAAAGGGCCAATTATGACACTGGCAATTAAACAAAGAAATTATTCCAGATAATTATATCTTTTTTATGATTTTCCTAGTCCCTAGATACATGATTTTAATCAAAGAACTGCTACATTTATTGGAAATCTACATGAAAGGAACACTTTATGACAGACAAAAGTAAATTAACACACAAAGTCACAAAAAACTCAATTACTGATTCACTCACCTATCTGAAAAAAAATGTAATGGGTGAGATTCCTTTTATTACTGTAATTTGGAAACACGTACCAAAAAATGACATCTTGTTAATTTAGGCATCAGCCTCTTTCTCGAGTCAAAGAGATGTATAGCACGGAAACAGACCCTTCGGTCCAACTCGTTTATGCCAACAAAATATCCGAACCTAATCTCATCCCATTTGCCAGCACTTGGCCCATATTCTCTAAACCCTTCTTATTCATGTACTCATCCAGATTCCTTCTAAATGTAATAATTATACCAGTCTCTGCAGTCCTCATTTTTACCTCTTCCTATGGCAGCTGATTCCATACATGCACCACCTTCTGCATTGCTCCTTAGGTCCCTTTTCCCCTCTCACACTAAACCTCTGCCCACTAGTTCTGGACTCCCGCACCACAGGGAAAAGAGCTTGTCCATTTAACCTTTGCATGCCCTCGTGATTTTATAAACATCATAAGGTCACCCCTCAGCCTGTGACGCTGAACTATGCTGTACAGAAAGGTGCTACCAATTACTGAAGTAATATGAGTACTTTTAACATTCCAGGGTATAAATTTGTGCTGGGTGATATCTATGTGTAGTGCCTGATGCACAGCTTCATTTCAGTATGGTACACTCAAAGAATGAAACTTTAAAATCAAGTCTGATACTTTGGTACAGAGCAAAGAGAGTGCTGAAGTCAGGAAGTCAGTACAAGGGCTTATGCCCGAAACGTCGATTCTCCTGTTCCCTGGATGCTGCCTGATCTGCTGCGCTTTTCCAGCAACACATTTCCAACTTTGGTACAGAGCAAAGAGAGTGCTGAAGTCAGGAAGTCAGTACTCAGGGGGTGCTGCATTGTTGAAAGATCAGTGCTGAGAAAGCTTTGGCATCGGAGAACCAAGACGAAGAGGGTGCGGTTGTAATGTCAGTGCTGAGGGAGTATTGCATTGTTAGAGGACAAAAAAACTGAACGAACCAAAGTGAACTGGCAAATTAGGTTATGGAATAGGTCAACAGAGATGGAATGGCAGACATTTAAAATTATTTTTCAGAATACACAGAACAGTTGCAGTCCAAGAAGAAAGAAAAATTCAAACAGGAAGAACCATGATCGATAGTTAACAAAACCAGCAAAATGAAAGAGGAAGTATATTATTGTGTCAGGATGGGTGGCAGAATAGAAAAATCAGGTGAGAATGACTGAGAGATAAATGAGGAGGGAAAGATTTGAATACAAGAGAAAGCTAACGTAGAAATGTTGACAAAGCTTTAAGAATTTCAATGGATGTAAAGATGGAAATGCATTAACAAAATGAACATTGATCAGATTAACAATGAGTCTGAGGAATTAAGCATGGAGGATAAGAAGATGGTAGATGAATTGAATAGGTATTTTGCATTGGACTTTACTGTAGAAATTATAAGGAATATCCCAGAAATAGCTGGAAAACACGAAATGAAAGGGAGGGAGGGACTGAAGAAAATTACAAACACCAAAGAATTGGTAATGAGCAAATTATTGGAGTTGAAGGCTCACATGACCTTGGGTTTTGATGACCTTCATCCTTGGATCTTAAAGATCCTTAAGATCTTGGATCTTAAAAGAAGTGGCTAGTGTGATTGTTGGTGCATTGGCTTTAATGTTCCAAAATGTAGATTTGGGGAAGCTTCTGTTAGATTGGAAGATAGTGAATGTAATGTCTTTACTCAGATAGTGAAAAAGAAAAAGGCCAGTTTTGTTGGAGGTGCTATCAAAGACATTATAATAGGCCACCAGGAAAGGTAAAGGTAGTGTCAATGTAGTTTTGTGAAAGGAAAATGATGTTTGACCAAAATATTGGAGTTCTTTGAGGCAGTGACATGTACTGTGCACAAAAGGAAATTGGCAGATGTATTATATTTAGATTTCCAGAAGTATTTCATAAACTGTCTCAGCAAAGGTTATTGTGAAAAGTAAAGGCCCATGGTACAAGATTGGCCAGCTGCAGGAAACAAAGAGTAAGTGTCAATGGATATCAAGAAAAATGGGAGAAGGGATCAGTGCTGGCTCAAGATTCTTTATGAATTTATACAAATTATTTCAATGTCCTGGTTGTGAATATGTTCGCCGAGCTGGGAAGTTGATTTGCAGACATTTCGTCCCCTGTCTAGGTGACATCTTCAGTGCTTTGAAGTCTCTTGTGAAACACTGCTGTACTGTGTCTTCTGGAATTTCTTTGGTTCCATTTCTGCTGCTCCTCATTGCCAGTTTTGATTGTTCATTGTAATGGCCCAGAGAATGGGTCCAGATCAATGTGGTTGTTGATAGAGTCCATGGATGAGTGCCATGCTTTGAGAAATTACTTCAATGAAAGGACAGAGGATTTGGTGAGTAAACTAGCTCATGACATAAAGATAGGTGGGAAACTAAATTGTGAAGCCGAAGAAAGCTGCAAAGAGATGTAGATAGGTTAATTGAGTGGGCAAAGATCTGGCAAATGGATTATAATGTGGAAAAATAGTCTACTCTGCCAGGAAGAATTAAAAAACATTTTATCCAAATGGAGTCACAGAGAAATAGTGAGAGATCATAGATAATTAAGTTGTAGAAGGTGGCCTAGTGCATGAATCAGAAAAGGCAAGTGTGCAAGTAAAGCAGATAATGAGGAAAGCTAACAGAATGTTATTGCTTATTGTGAGGGGATTCAAATACAAAAGTAGGAAGTTGAATAAAAGCAAAATACTGCAGATGCTTGAAATATGAAACAAACACAGACAATGCTGGAGAAACCCTGCATGTTCTGAGCAAGAGTTATACCAGATTTGAAACATTAACTCTGTTTCTGTCTTCACAGATGCAAGTAGACCTGCTCAGTTTCTCTAACATTATCTGTGTTAATTTCAAAGTAGGGAGGTTATGCTTCAGTAGTATAAGGCACTGGTTAGACTGCATCAGGAATATTACAAACAAAATAGGTTTCCTAATTTAAGGAAAGGTGTAAATGCATGGGAAGCAATTCAGAGAAGGTTTAAGAGATGAATATCTGGAATTAGTGGGTTTTGTTATGAGGAAAAGTTGGACAAGCTTGGCTCAGCTGAGAAGGGTATGGGGTGACTTGACTGAAACATGGAAGATCGTGAGGGGTCTTGATAAGATGAGTGTGGAAAGGACGTTTCCTCTTGTCAGAGAATCCAGAACTTAGGATCATATGAAAATAAGAGGTTGTCCATTTAGTATAGAGATGAGAAGTTTTTTTCACTCAGAGAGTGTTGAGTTTTTGGAACTCTCTTCCTCAAAAGGCAGTGTAAACCGTGTTGTTGATGATTTTTCAGTTAGAAGCTGAGTAAGGGATAATCAGGGGTAATAGAAATATGGACTTGAGCATACAATCTGATAATCCATGCTCTTATCCAATGGCAAAGCACATTGAAAAAGGAAAGGGCACACTCACACAAAAATAATTTGATCAGTACTGCTGTGGGAGTTTGTCATGTGCCAACCTTTCTATACTTCTGACATTGCAATGGTGACCACACTACAAAACTGCTTCACTGATGTCAAGCTCTTTCAACATCCTGTGGTCATGGAAGCTGTCATGTAAATGTAAGTCTTTTTTAAAAGTTTTAAATTTCTTTTCTTTAACATGCATTGACCAGTTTTGAGGTAATGGTGCTGAATCTGGGCTTGGCAAATAACACCTCTAAATCAGGTGAATTCAAAATTGACTTAAGCATATTATCCAGCACTGGCACTTCAAGATACATGTAATATTGAGGAAACGCTGCACTACAGGAGGTAGCATGATTCAGATGAGGTGTCAATCCCAGAGTCCCAGTTAGCCTACAAGGTGGACACAAGTGATCCCATCTTCTCCAACATCCTCGCCAACAGTTATCTCTCAATAAACAGCACTTTGAAAATACACAGAATTTCTGATTAACCTGTTGATATATAGGATCTTGTTTTGTTGAAATGTGTCTATGAAGTATTGTTGGGAGTTTACAGAAAGATGCAACAAGCAATTATACAAAAGCAGGTCTGTACTGTTTCTGAAGAGAGTTCTAAAATATGTTTGTGATGGAAGTAAAATAATTGGATATTGTTTGAAGCCAAAAAAATGGAAATTCCTTTGTTCGCTGGTTCTGCTGCCTAAGTAAATTACCTTTGTGTTTGATCAGTGGAATAATCTCAAAATGGAAGTTAATGTAAGGGTCTTCCATGTCAACAGTGAATAAAAACAACAAATTGTCATGAACTGCCAGACATCAATAAACTTCTTGAACCGAGAAAAGCTGTGGGTGTTCTATACATTGAGAATAACTAGCTTCAGAGCTTGAGTGGGAGATGCATATGCTCTGCTTGGGTTGAGGGTCATGCACGATATGGTAGAAATGACAGAAGATGAAACTGTGTTTTACTTGTGAGAAAATAAATCTATAATGTAATCGTTCTGTAACTGAGGCTTGCTGACAATGTGTCATGGTATAAGAGTTCCTTTCTGATGTTAACCAAGATGCTGAAAGGCTGCTCAACAGGACTAGTGAAATGGAGCCAAGTGAGTAACTGCTGTGCTCTTCCAGCACCACTAATCCAGAATCTGGTTTCCAGCATCTGCAGTCATTGTTTTTACCAAGTGAGTAACTGCATTATGCAAGAATACAAATGACCAACTTTGTTTTCCAACACCAGACTCAATTTTTGACTTTAACTTTTTCTCTTTAGATGCTCATTCCCAGCTGTATTGACTCAAACTCAAATCTATTTGTGTTAAATTGGTTTGTGTCTCCCACAAATTGGATAATTGAGGACAATTGACCGAGTAACATGTATTGTGTAATTGGTGTTCAATGATGATGTTCTGTGCAGTATAATTGCTTTTTAGTCATTACATTACATTGTTGAAAATGTGTTGCTGGAAAAGCGCAGCAGGTCAGGCAGCATCCAGGGAACAGGAGAATCGACGTTTCGGGCATAAGCCCTTCTTCAGGAAACAGGAAGCCCTTCTTCAGGAATCCTTATGCCCGAAACGTCGATTCTCCTGTTCCTTGGATACTGCCTGACCTGCTGCGCTTTTCCAGCAACACATTTTCAGCTCTGATCTCCAGAATCTGCAGACCTCACTTTCTCCGTTACATTACATTGTGTCTGATAAACTGTGGCAAGCGTCATCTTCGTAGCATTTGCACTTTTTGAGTTTGCCCATAAATGTCAGGCACAGAAATTGCCAGTAGGATTCCAACTTTGAAAGAAATGAGAAGACCTCAGTGCTGGACTCCTCATTAACTGGGAGTATGTTGTTGAGGGCAGAAGATGTGACAGGCAGGTTTGACGACAAGTGCTACACCTGAAGTGGATATCAGATGTTGTTGTGGATTGTTGTTTGGAGTATTAGTGCCTGATGTCAAGTAGTTGTAGCCACTGACCACCATGATGCATACACTGACCCACAGATGAAGTCACCATTTTCACTCTGTTGTTGGCTAGTTTGATAAATAATGTTTAGCACTTACATGTCACACCTGCAAGCATCCTTGAAATGGAGCTTTGGTTTTCCAGTGGTCATCTTGTTCTGGTTACTTAGTCACACTGAAACTTCTTCAGTGACTGTCTTTCATCCTGGTCCTGCACAAATCCACTATTACATCAAATGTTCCTTGACCACATCCTTTCCACTCCCCAATATGTTGAGATAATTACACCAGGGCCTTGCTAGGTTTACTTCACAAGCTTTCAGTTGTGACCTTGTAACCATGAGCCAAGCTATTTCCTCACTCTTTCTTAAGATCACATCCCTCATTCTTTGGCATCTCAGCCTGATATCCTAATTATCAGCAAATTCATTTATGCCAGACTGTATGATATAAAAGGCACAAACAGTGCAGCCTCCCAGTCGTTCCTATCCTCTATCATAGAATTCTAAGATGACAACACACTGGGAAGGCTGGACCAGCCATGATCTTGGGATGATGCCCTTGAGTCCTTTAAAAAAAATAAAACTCCTAGAATTGATGGCTAACCACCATCGATGTATTCAGCTCTATGGGACTTGATTAGACAAACAGAAGGCTGGAAGAATACAGCAAGCCAGACAGCATGAGGAGGTGGAGAAGTCACTGCTTTGGGTATAACCCTTCTTCAGTTATCCCCAAAACATTGACTTCTTCACCTCCTGATGCTACTTGGCTTGTAGTGTTCTTTCAGCCTCCTGTTTGTCTACTTTGGATTCCAGCATCTTCCGAGTTATTTTGTCTCTAACGATGTGCCTTGATTGGCGAGGGCCAATTAGAGGTATGCTTCTGGAAGGTACAATGAAGGGGGAAGGTATCATCACCCTTATCTACAAGGTGAAAGAGAAAAGGAGGAAATTAGAAACTGGCAATCAATATTACTGATGAGTGCAGATTACAAACTCCCACCTAAGGTCATCACCAACCAGATCAGGTCTGCTCTGGGATTGCTGATTCACCCAGCTCAAACCCAGGCTGTAGTGGGCAAGAAGATCTCTGAGAGCCTTGTGCTTCTTAGGGATATGATCGTTGGCATGTAGGACAGGGGGTGGACACGTGCCTCATCAGCTTGGGCCAGGAGAAGGTCACTAACAGAACATTACACACCTATATGTAGGATATGCTCTCCAAAATGGGTTTTGATGAGGGAATCTGAAATTAGATCCATTGATCGACACCAACATTATTAGTGCAGTCTCAATCAATGGGTGGGAATCAGAAAACTTCCAAATCAGATCTGGAGTCAGGCAGGACTGCCCACTCTCTGCTCCTTGGGTTTGTGTGCTGTATAGAACCTTTTGCTGAGGCCAGCAGGAAGGATGTGAGCCTGATAGGGCTGATTAAACCAGGCTGCAGAGGCCTGCAGGTCAAAGCTGCCCTGAATGTGTATGACGTTGCCGTTTTCTGTTTGGATTCACTGTCAATGTGCAGACTCATGAGCATCTGAAACCAATTTGACCTGGTCTTGGGAGTCAAGGTGAATTGAGGGAAGAGCCTGGCCACATTCTTCCATTGGTAGTCACAGATGAAGTGCCGGAAGACTGGAGGCTGGCTAACATGGTGTCACTATTTAAGAAAAGTGGTAAGGAAAAGTTAGGGAATGATAGACTGGTGAGCCTGACACTCAATCAAGCTAGCGAGGCATGATTTCCCAATTGATTGAGTTGTTTGAAGAAGTGATGAACAGGATTGATGAAGGCTAAGCAGTGGACGTGATGTATCTGGACTTTAATAAGGCAATCGACAAGGTTCCTTATGGTCGACTGGTTAGCAAGGTTAGATCTCATGGAACACAGGGACAACCAGCCATTTGGATACAGAACTGGCTTGAAGATAGAGGAGAGCATGGTGGTGGAGGGTTGCCTTTCATACTTGAGGTCTGTGACCAGTGGAGTGCCACAAGGATCGGTGCTGGGTCCACTGCTTTTTGTCATTTATATAAATGATTTGGATGTGAACATTGGAGGTATAGTTAATAAGTTTGCAAATGACATTAAAATTGGTGGTGTAGTGGACAGCGAAGAAAGTTACTTCAGAGTACAAAAGTATTGTGATCAGATGGGCCAATGGGCTGAGGAGTGGCAGATGGAGTTTAATTTAGATAAATGTGAGGTGCAGCATTTTGGAAAGGTAAATCAGGGCAGGACTTATACACTTAATGGTAAGGTCCTGGGGAGTGCTGCGGAAAAAAGAGACCTTAGAGTGCAGGTTCACAGTTCCTTGAAAGTGGAGTTCAACGTAGATAGGATAGTGAAGAAGGAGTTTAGTATGCTTTTCTTTATTGGTCAGAGCATTGAGTTTTTGAGTTGTGAGGTCATATGTGGCTGTAAAGGACATTGGTTCGGTCATTTTTGGAATATGATATGCAATTCTGGTCTTCCTGCAATAGGAAGGATGTTGCAAAACATGAAAGCATTCAGAAAAGATTTACAAGGATGTTGCCAGGATTGAAGGGTTTGAGCTATGGGGAGAGGCTGAATAGGCTGGGGTTGTTTTCTCTGGAGCGTTGCAGGCCAAGGGGTGACTTTACAGCGGTTTATAAAATCATGAGGGGCATGGATAGGATAAATAGACAAGGTCTTTTCCCTGGGTTGGGAGAGTCCTGAACTAGACAGCATAGGTTTAAGGTGAGAGGGGAAAAATTTAAAAAGGACCTAAGGGGTAACTTTTTTCACGCAGAGGATGGTGCGTGTATGGAATGAGCTGCCAGAAGAAGTGGTGAAGGCTGGTATAATTACACCACTTAAAAAGCATCTGGATGGGTACATGAATAGTAAGGGTTTAGAGGGATATGGGCCAAGTGCTGGCAAATGGGAGTAGATTAGGTTAGATTATTGGTCGGCATAGATAAATTGGACCGAAGGGTCTGTTTCTGTGCTGTACATCTCTATGACTGTGACTATAAGAGGGCCAACCAATCCTTTATCCCCTTCACTGTCAGGACATATTACCTGAAAGTGCTGGGAATATGCTTTGGAGGAGCCAGGATATGTGCAAAAACTTGGGAGGAGTGTCTTGACAAGGTGAGGCAGAAACTGGAGTACGAATCCCTCTCCATTGAGGGTAAAAACCTGGTCATCAGGTGTGAGGTACTCTCAGTGTTGCTGTATGTGGTGTAGGTTTGGCCCATTACCCAAACCTGTACCTTTGCAGTCACCTGAATCATCTTCCACTTCAGCTCGATGTCAAAGATGGATATGCCCGTCCAGACACGATATACTAAATTCTGGATGGGGGACGATGATGTGCCCAATGCTGCCCTCATCCTGATGCCCACATTTGTGTGTGCCTGCATCAAGTTGCATGAAGACCCTTGGTACACAAACACCAGGAATCACTGAGGTTCGACCTGTCCCCGGTTTTGTGAAAATTGAGTCTGGCTGTGGATGTAGGTTTGCTGTGTGAGCTGCAAGGTTCGTTTTTCAGACATTTCATCGCCATACTAGGTAACATCATCAGTAAGCCTCTGGTGAATCACTGGTGTTAGTGACCTGCTTTCTATTTACGTGTTTAGGTTTCCTTGGGCTGGTGACATAATTTCCTCTGGTGATGTCATTTCCTATGGTGATGTCATTTCCAGTTCTTTTTCTCAGAGGATGGTAAATGGAGTCCAAGTCATTGTGTTTGTTGATAGAGTTCCAGTTGGAATGCGTGCTTCTTGGAATTCTCGTGCGTGTCTCTGTTTGGCTTGTCCGAGGATGGATATATTGGCCCAATCGAAGTGGTGTCCTTCTTCATCTGTATGTAAGGATACTAGTGAGAGTGGGGCATGTCTTTTTGTGGCTAGGTGATGTTCATGTATCCTGGTGGCTAGTTTTCTGCCTGTTTGTCCAAGGTAGTGTTTGTTTCAGTCCTTGCACAGTATTTTGTAAATGACATTAGTTTTGTTTGTTGTCTGTATCAGGTCTTTCAAGTTAATGAGCTGCTGCTTTAGTGTGTTGGTGGGTTTGTGGGCTACCATGATGCCAAGGGGTCTGAGTAGTCTGGCAGTCATTTCCGAGATGTCTTTGATGTAGGGGAGAGTAGTTAGGGTTTCTAGAAACGTTTTGTCTGCTTGTTTGGGCTTTTGCTGAGAAATAGGTGGACTGTGTTTATTATGTACCCTTTTTTTTAATATGCGGTATAGATGATTTTTCTTTGCTCTTTGTAGTTCCTCTGTGCTGCAGTGTGTTGTGGCTCACTGAAATTATGTTCTAATGCAGCTTTGTTTGTAGGTGTTGAGATGATTGCTTCTGTAGTTCAGTATTTGGTCCATATGTGTTGTTTTCCTGTAGACACTGGTTTGAAGTTCCCCATTGGCTGTTTGCCCTATTGTGACATCTCGTCTGGCCTTGGTGCCTTGGAACGCTGTAAGTAGTTTGACTTCTGTATCACCTGTTCTTAATGGAAAAAGGTCTGCAGAGAGAGATGCAGTTGGTTTTGTTGAGGTTCATCCCAGCAGCTCCTTGATGCAGGACTCTGAGCTCTGTGCAATGTTCCCCCGGCTGTACAGACAAACATCAACTATGCCTAGAGGACCACCAACTCAGTGAAAGATTCTCCTTGGTCTGTCTGAAACTTGTTGATCTTCTGGTGTAAAGAATTGACCTCAACCGGTTGTTGCAGACTTGACATTCCAAGGTCTAGGACTTTGTGCTGAGGGATGCACTAACACTGGGGGCAGTTGCCACCAAGGTGGAGTGGGAAATGACCACCGTCTAACGTCTTTCTCCCAAAGTGTAACGAAGGTCTGTTCAGTTATCAAACTCTCTTGTTGCTTCAGTGTATGTCTCAAATACTATCCTGCATGAGTAAGAAATGCCTTTGGCTTTGCAACTGCAGGGAATGTCAAATTCCAATGTTTGCTTCTCTTAATAAGTAAAGACTGTACTGAACTACCTTAGTATTTGAGAATGTTGAGGAAGACTTTTTATGAATAAAGTATATTTTCCAATAGAAAAGGTTGTGTGTCAATTAGTTTGTACAATACACAAGCTATCATCTTTAACTGAAGAATTGGCAACTTGAGTAAAGCACGACAAACTATTCTGCTCAGCATGCAGAAGGTATGCTTGTGGATATATTTAAACAGTGCTCACTTGGCTGGTGCCTATGTGTGCACAATGCTTATTTATTTGGGTCTCTGAAGAATACGCCTGCTGCATTGACATTATTGTCATTTGAGCTTTTAAGCATATCCAGCTCTTAAATGTATTTGATGCATTGATTGCCTTGAGCATTAGTTAACAACTGACAGTACACCAAGGACCTGCAGAAAATCTATAAGCCACCTGCAAAGTAAATTGATATTCTGTGATTGGCATCAGCCAGTTCTAAGTAGGGCAGGAAAATACAGCACAGCCTGACTGCAGAGCTGACAAACATTTGTCGTTATTGCACAAGCTTGTTACAAATGGGAAAATTGCCAAATCCACGCAACTCTCACGACCAATTCTGTTCCACTGCTACGTAAACTGACTGCAAGGGTGCAGAATTTGAAGTTGAAGCCCATTAGTTGGTCCCTCATGATAGTCTGCAAGCTTCACTTAAACTGAGTGAATTTGTGTTCACATATTGGAGATTGGCATCCTTCTGATTCTTTCATCCCTCATTTTTGCACAGAGAGACCAATCACTCTCTCTCTCACACACACACACACCACGAATACCCACATATATAGTCACTAAAGATGGATACTGCCTGCCGTTCAGATCTGCTGAATCTGTTGAAGTTTAATTCCCAAGCCCCAGATCTTCCATCTCTGCCCCCACTTTGTTTGAGAATTGTGTTTGAAAATACCATCAGTGAAACACATAAAGCACTCCCACTGAACTCAGCCTGGCCTGGGATTTGCTTGGTGAGTATCTGTGTCTTCAGTTCCTTCTGACATATATATCAATGAATAATTTGTAACTGCAACTAAATTATTCAGGATCTAAATTGTTTTGACCCAATGTCTGATTTAATGGCCATTTGTCTGAATTGGTTGAATTTCACCAACTTCTCCATGTGTAATGAGCACATAAATGAATGCATCTTTGCTTTGTTGGATAAGTGAAGTGGGCGAAATACTGTCATTCTAAATCTTATTTTCTTGTTGTCTTTCCTTCACAACTTGATCATTCAGCTTCAGGTGGAATGTGGACCTAAATTATTATCAAATCTGAAACAATGGTGACTGAGTGCACATATTGACACCAATCCATGCAAAATGAAAATACAAAGATGATTGTCTGTTCTGTGGGTTTGACAACCTGCAAATAGGTTCTGGAAAACCGGGCTGTGATATCCTTGATTCCAGTCAAATGTGCATAAATAGGTCCAAGGAGTTATGGGAACAATTCAGAAAAATATTGAAACCTTAGAGGTGACAAATTCTCAAAAGAGAACGGCTTACAGACCTTCGGCAAAGAGCAGGTGTTATGACTGCCATGTAAGGAGTGCACCAACAATGAAACTCCATGACTGGAACAGTCGCACCGTTGCTACAAATTTGTTTATCCAGTTACCTAAATAGCCAGCTGCTTCTCTTTTGTACGATATTCCAGGGTAGAAGAAATTCTGCGAATATAAAATGAACTCAAAATAAACAGTTTAGTGTGAACCAAGGATATTCTTAAAGCAGAAGGCGTACTCTGGTTAACACTTCAGCTGTGTTGCAGAATCAGAAGTATCTTGCTTTTCTCCGACAAACAAACAGACACACATAACAAACAAAAAAAAAATGTTTCTGCAGAGATGATGGTTTATAGCGGGAAAAAAAGACACAAGGGAAAAAGACAACCCGTGGACACTGAGGGTCAGGAACAAAAGAGTGGATGTGATGACATGTAAACTTTTTCATTTTGGCAAAGCTTGATTGCTGACGGCTTTAGATTGATGGAAGATGTACAGCACTAATTACGATCAACTTGGATTCTAGTCATTGAAGATTGGTCAGAGTTTGCTTCTTCAGTTTTTATCAGTTAGACAGAAATATCACAATTTGGAAAATGTATCAGATTCCCAAGGACTTCTACGAAGGACAGGATATTAAGGCAGAGTCTTGCAGCTTTAGGGATGTCTTCCTCACTTTCATTCCTGGCCCACAGAACAGACCTCTAGGTCCAGAGAGGGTTGCTAAGTAGCCATTATCATTAGAGCCCTAGTCCTCTCAAAGCCAGGTTGGTTTCCATTAATAAAGGCAATGCACACCATCTCTTAGCTTCTTGAAAACCTTGTTTATCTGTTTCTGGTAAATTGCTTGATTTCCAGTGAAAAGGAGGAAACCCACAACACACATTAAACTAATGTCTTAATTTCCAAGAAATCACAGAACAAACCTCTTTTGGAATAACATCACATAGTAAACGACTTCATGGCTGATGCAGGAAGGATGTTCCTGATGGCAGGGATGTCACAGTGTAAGCATCTTGGGTAAAGCATTTAAGATTGTGATGGAGAGAAATCTCTTTTCCCAGAGAGTGGTTAGCCTGTGAAATTTTCTACCACAGAAAGCAGTTGAAGCTAAAACATTGTATGATTTCAAGAATGCATTGGATACAGTACTTGGGTCCAGAGGAATCAAGGGATGTTGAGGAAAAACGGGAACAGGCAAATGAGTTGGATGATCAGCCATAATCATATTGAACGGCACAGTAGGATCAAAGGGCCAAATGGCCTTCTCTTGCTCCTATTTTCTATATTTCTATGTCTTTAATTCAGAAAATGCCCAAAGAGTTAAAAAAGGAGTCCTTAAATTGAATTATATATTTCCAACAATGAAATGGATAACTCTTTCGAGGAATCAGAACAGGCATGCTGGGCTAAATAGTTTGTGTTGTGTCATTTTGATTTCATGCTACCACTAGCAGTTCTATCATAATCCTCAGTTGGTAGTTTAAGTAAAATCCCAAAGCAATTAACTGAAGTGTAGATGTGTATGTGAAAGAGAGATACAGAGAGAGTTAGAGGGAGAGAATGAGTTTGGTGATGGTGGGTAATTGACGGGAGGTATTGCAGGAGATTCAATAACATGCTGTCTGACTTTGTGCACAAATGCTAAGTAGAGATGGTGGCTGCTCACAATCCAAGGTCGAGGCTAATGCTCTGGGGCTCAAATTCGACAGAATGTAAATTCAATTAATAATTCTGGAATTAAAAACTAGGTCAAAGTTTCTGCCATGACAGAGAACACATCAAATATGGTAGAAATGGCCTGAACTCACAAGTACCACCTTTGGAACTCAACATTTTCCATTTCCTCTAGCATTCAAATGACAAATTGAAAGCAGATAATGTAGTCCCTGGTTATGTGCACCCCAGAATGTACAGATCACACCAGATAACAGCAGGTCTGTTTGCAGTGCATTTCTTTTGGATAGTGACGGCATCTCTTTGGAGAACTGAGGTTCCTATGTAGATATGACTCTAGCATATTAGGAGGAGGTTCAGGTGTCCTTTGGGGATTGGGTGTCAGGTATCCTTTCGAATACAGGTAAATGATCCTTTGAGGGGTTCATGAGCTTGTTGGGAGTGTTAACTGTGGTGAGGATTGTGCGTAAAAGGTACATAAACCTCTTGGGAATGTCCAACTTGCCAAGGCCTATTAGGAAGTGTCAAGAAGAGTTGAGATCGTCAACCTGATAACAAGGTAAAAATACATGTTTATGAATCAGAATGCTTTTCTCAAGACAGTCAGCTACAGCAGAGATATTTACAGCAAAGGATATGTTTTCCCGTTCAGACTTGTGGATACTGAAGGAGCAGGCATGGTAAGTGAAGAGAAAAAGGATGGTGGAAGACAGCACTAAGTTGGGATCGATTATGAGAGGTCTTGGGAAATGGGTAGAGTACCTTAGATTGTCTAGGTTTGCATAGGTTGCAAAAGGGGTTTGGTGTTGAGGGGATGGTTTGAGGGTGAATTTGGAGGAATTCAAATTCTCCTGTTTTGAAGAGGTAAAGTACACATTTGAATCTGGTCCAAGAACATGTTTGGTGAAGGTGGTGGACCTCTGGGGATGTGAAAAGGCAGGTTTGAGTGTAAAAGATACATACACTCATTGAGGCTCACAAGATTGTAAACAGATATTCAAAAATAAAACAGGGATTTTAAAAAAAAGTGTGCTACTACTTCAGATTGCCTAATCATATAAAACCCTAATAGAATTTGTGTTGCATGATTAATGTCCATTTAGACAATACATGTGTTGGACAAAGGGATGTGAGTAGGGGTGGTGGTCTGAATTGGCACGAAGATATTATGGGCTATAAAAGTTTGCGGCAATGACTGGGTACAAAAGGGGCTCGGGTCATAGGGATTGCTACAGAGCATTAGGATGGCATTAATTGGATGTGGAGCATGGAGAGTTTGAGGGACGTTTCCATTTTAATCATGGTTAAACTTAAAGCATGATCAAAAGGTGGACTTTTGATCTGGTTCTTGTCAAGAACTGACAGCCCCTGAGATTCCTTTTGGGTCACCACCTGAACCTCACTCCAGGCCTGAAATCAAGTCTGGGTCACAGTTTTTAAGGATTCACAAGGGTTCACAAAGTCAGGACTTATAGAGCATAGAACATTACAGAGCAGTACAGACCCTTTGGCCCTTGATGTTGCACCGACCTGTGCAACCAATCAGAAACTGATCGATCCTACACTATTCCGTTTTCATCCATATGTTTATCCAATGACCATTTAAATGTCCTTATAGTTGAGTTTATTACAGTTGCAGTCAGTGCGTTCCACGCCCCTACTATTCTCTGAGTAGAGAAACTATCTTGGGCATCCGTCCTCTATCTATCATCCCTCAATTTAAAGCTCTGTCTCCTTTTGCAAGCCAGCACCATCTGAGAAAAAAGGCTCTCACTGTCCACTCCGTCCAATCCTGTGATCATCTTGTATGTCTTAATAAAATCACCTCTCAACTTTCTTCTCTCTCACGAAAACAGCCTCAAGACCCTCAGCCTTTCCTCATTAGACCTTCCCTCTAGACCAGGCGACATCCTAGTCAAAGCTTCCACATCCTTCTTATAATGCGGTGACCAGAACTGTATGCAATACTCCAAGTGTGGCCGCACCAGAGTTTTGTACAGCTGCAGCATGACCTCGTGGCTCCAAAACTCAGTCCCACTACCAATAAAAGCACTGTATGCCTTCTTAACAAGCCTATCAACCTGGGTGGCAACTTTCTGGGATCTATGCACATGGATACCGAGATTTCTCTGTTCATCTACACTACTAAGAATCTTACCATCAGCCCAGTACGCTTTACTCCTGTTGATCCTTCCAAAATGAATCACCTCACATTTTTCCACATCTAGCTCTGTCACCTCTCAGCCCAGCTCTGCAGCTTATCTATATCCCTCTGTAATCTGCAAAATCCTTCAGCATACTCTACAACTCCACTGGCCTTAGTATCATCTGCAAATTTACTAACTCCTCCTTCTATGCCCTCATCCAGTCATTTATACAAATGACAGACAGCAGTGGCTCCAAAACAGATCCTTGCGGTACACCACGAGTAACTGAACTCCAGAATGAACATTTCCCATCAACCTGAGCTGAAAATGTGTAGCTGGAAAAGCGCAGCAGGTCAGGCAGCATCCAAGGAACAGGAGAATCGACGTTTTGGGCATAAGCCCTTCTTCAGGAATGAGGAAAGTGTGTCCAGCAGGCTAAGATAAAAGGTAGGGAGGAGGGACTTGGGGGAGGGGCTTTGGAAATGCGATAGGTGGAGGGAGGTCAAGGTGAGGGTGATAGGCCGGAGTATCACCCTCACCTTAACCTCCCTCCACCTATCGCATTTCCAAAGCCCCTCCCCCAAGTCCCTCCTCCCTACCTTTTA
>NC_057751.1:1999358-2014688 GCF_004010195.1 Chiloscyllium plagiosum
ATTGCAGGGGAAGGTGCCGGGAGTGGAGGTTGGGTTGGTGGGGGGTGTGGACCTGACGAGGGAGTCACGGAGGGAGTGGTCTTTAACCACCATCCTCTTTCACTCGCCAATTCCTGATCCAAACCATGAAATCACCCTCAATCACTTGCCTTCTTATTTTGTGCAATAGCCTACGATGGGAGACCTTATCAAATGCCTGACTGAAATCCATGTACACCACATCAACTGCTTTACCCTCATCCACCTGTTTGGTCACCATCTCAAAGAACTCAATAAGTTATTCCAATTCTGTACACTCGAGCCAGAAAAGAAAACTCAGGCCCTAGTCTCAGTAATGATGACCATGAAAGTATTATGAATTATTATAAAAATCCATCTGTTTCACTAATGCCCTTTTCAGAATGGACATCTGCTGTCATTACTTGATTTGGTGCACAATATTGTGATTGCAATGAGGTCAGCCAGGAAGAATCCTCACAAAATCACAGTTTCCTGATAGGGTGGTAAATCTGGTCTAATTAGGGAATCCTGGCTGACAGAGAGAAACAGGAGTTTTAGAGGTTCTGCTCACAATGACAACTCGCTCTGAGGGAGCTGGATTAGTGCCAAGTATCTGTCCACACATTAACAAAGGGTGAGCTGGTGATAGGATATTGGTCTTGGAGTTATTTCATGCATATGACTCTAGACCCACACTATCTTTTAACTGTTCTCAGAAATAACCAAACCTGCCATTCATTTCAAGTGCAATTAGGGAAGGGCAACACATTGTGGTCTCACCGCTGACTTGCCATGAATTTTTTAAAAAATCAAAGGTTGTTACATTTCCAAATAAAAGCTGGGATTCGCCAGTCATGAATCTCAGCTGAAAGTTTTTCAACTGTGCGGGAAGTTCTGAAGACCAGGAGACATCCCATGAACAGGGAAATGAGGAAAAAGAATGATGGGGATGGGGAGGAAAGGGAAAAAAGAAACTGAGAGAAGGGAGGAAGGTGGAATAAATAGTGAGTGCTTGGGAATTGTTCATGAGAAACTGAAAGATAAGGCAAGGATTTCTAGACGGGGAATCACATGATATATGAAAACAAACAAACAAACAGCAGATCACCTGAAAGGTAAAACTTCTGAATATTACTCTCTCAGAAAGGGGTATACTAGCACAAACATAGCTCTGTGCTGCATGGTCGTATCAGGATCACAGTTTGTGGTCCTGTTGACTCTATATGAACAATTAGCAGAAATCTCACCTCATTCTTCCTCATTTAAAAGTAAAGCAAACACACAAGGGAAGGTAACTTGCTGGATGAGGCTGGTACAATTACAACATTTAAAAGGCATCTGGATGGTATATGGAAGGTTTCAGAGGGATCTGGGCCAAATGCTGGCAAATGGGACTAGATTAAGTTAGAATATCTGTTCCGCATGGACAAGTTGGACCGAAGGGTCTGTTTTCATGCTGTACATCTGTATGACTCTATGATTACTATTCATAAGGATAAGCCATTCTGCTTTTGAGCCTTTTCATCATTAAATCAGATTTTGGAAATCAATTTAAATACCTTTGTTCCAACTCTCCCAGTCAAAAATAGGGTGAGACGATACAGTTTAAAACCAGCCAAAGGTAAATGTAGGATTAATTTTTGCAAACGCACACAATATGGTTGAACAGATTGAATGACAGAGGCAGGAAACTTGGGAAAATGTAAGGTGAATTAAAACTAAATATATTATCCTATTCATTATCTTCAGAAGTAGTTTTACTGTCACGTACTCAGATGAGTACAATGAAATGTTTACAAGTCACCACTTACGCCGTCATCTAAGATGCAAAGGTACCCAGGTATTGATTCTTAAATCCAAATCTTGAGGGAAAAGATTAGAAAAATGAAGAAATAAAAAGTACTTAAATCCTTAATAACCTCCTCTTCTAAAATATAAACATGATGTAAAGTCGTAAACGCAGTCAAAGAAATATAAGAAACAGGAGGCGCCGTATTCAGAGGGTTTCATAGGAAGAATGTGGAGGGAGTTGTACTTTGTATGCAGCCTTGTGCTGCAACCATCCCAGAGATGTTTGGTGAGGGCAGTGGTGGGGGAGCTTTATTCTTTCTCTGAATTATTAATGCACTAGTTTCATTTTCCTATTGAATTTTGAAGAGTTTACATTTACATGTATATTTTATAAGCCCATTCTACATTTTGCTAACACGGCTTTTGAGTAGGAGTACATTGATGAATTGCAGTTTCCAAGCAGTGTTGTGTCTATACTACGAGTAATGTGGACTTAGATGAAGCAATGTAGTCTTTGGCTTTCACTTTAAGTCAGTGTAATCGAGTGCCTGTGGCACTGGTAGAGAATCTGATGCAAGAACTCTCCTCGATCATTCTTCAAGTATTCTAACCGACAGCTGAAATTATTCGTCCATCCTGACGACACAACCAGTCAAGTGGCACCTTTCCCCTGATAGTGTGTGGACATAGGAACAGGATGAGACCATCTAAACTTTTGGGTCTGTGCCACAGAAAACGATAGAGGTCATCCAGCCATCCAGCACATGTCACAGGAGCAGGAGCAGACCATTCAACCCCTCCCACTGGTCTCGAAGGAACAGGAAGAGGCTCTTCAAATCCTCAAACATTCAGGTGGATCATACCACACATATTCTGGATCTAATTTATCAGCCTGGTTCCATACCAATCAAAACCCTGAAATAACAAACTCCATCAATCTCAACTTGGAAACTTTCAGCTGACTATCAGTGTCAGCTTTTTGGCTGGACAAAGATCCAGCCTGTGTGTTGGTGCTAAAATTCACTGCAAAGTGCAACTGTAACAGTTTTCTGCATGAGAAAATTTGTGTTTCTCAAAAGAAATTAATTAAATCTTTTGGTTCCTCCTGCCTGGTCCATACTTAAATCTTGCTGAACAGTAAATGCGACTCCTTTATACTTATGTGTAAACCAAATGTTATCTGTGTCAACAGACCTCATCCACCTGGAGGGAATGAGATAACTTTGGGTCAAAGAATTATACCTTCTCTGTTCCAACCTAGTCAATGGGGTGCAAAATCAGGCAGGTTGGAAATAGGTTGTCACTGAGCAGCTTTTATAACAGCAAATTTTATGAGATGATATTGAATCCGTGAAGTCAATATGCGGTTCCATTGAAACCACTGAAATTGAACATCAGGTGTATTTATCCGATGCAACCAAAAACATATTGTTGCTCCAGTGAGTTCTGATCTGCTGCATGGATTCTGTCTCAGCTGTACTTGTGTTCTGTTAGCTTCAAGGAATAAATAACAAACTTGCATTTTTATGTCAGCTTATTGTTGTGATACACCATTCACTGGATGTCATTGTGTTTTCTGTATGCAGCAATCAAGGGAACATTTTGCAATTTCTCATGTGAATAAGACCGTCATAATTTGCTCTAATGAATCTTCCAATTCAGATATGTGTGCAGTATTATAGCGTTTTGAAATTGCAACACATACATATTGTTCACCATTGGATAAAATCCTACATAACAGGTTATCGTGCAAAATCACAGCACACACATTGGTAGTAACATACTGACATGCTTTGTGAATTAGTTAGCACCGAGGAAACAGTGAGGAGGAATATATGAGTCATTTTCGAATAGAAGTGACAAGTGAGGTACTGAGGAATCAGTGCTTGGACCCGAGTTTTATCTCTCACAATAATTTGGAGGAGGGAATTGAGTGCAATATTTTGAAGTTTGTTGACATTGCAAAACAAGTGAGTGGTGAGGAAGACATAAACAGAATTCAGGGCGATTTCAAGAAATTTAGTGAGTGGGCAAATGCATGGCAGATGCAATATAACATGGACAAATAGCCACCGTGCTGGAGTACATGTTACATTGTGTCTTATTGAGAACATTTGGTGCTGTCACTGCTAGCTTTTAACCCCCTTAAAGGTACAGTACACCCACATCTTCATAACAGCGGGGACTTGGTGAGATCACACCTGGAGTGTTGTGTCCAGTTTTGGTCTCCTTACTGAAGAAGAAAGTCCAACTGCCATAGAGAGAGTGCAGTGAAGGTTCACCAGACTGATTCCTGAGACAGACGGTGTGTCATACAAGGACAGGCTGGGTTGACTGTACTATATTCACTTAAGTTTAGAAAAATGTGAAGGGACTTCACTAAAACACAAAATTCTGACAGAGCTGGACAGAATTTTGCCAGGAATTTTGGTCTGAAATGAAGAGAATTTTTTTCATTCAGGGTGATGAATCTGTGGAATCTCTGGTAGAGTAGAGGAGAGTAGAATTGAGTGGAGTAGCTTTTCATTTGCTGGTTCTACCATATACAACTGATACAGTAAAAATGAGACAACATTCCTCCAGGAGGTGCTACATGAACAGCACAAACTACACAGTCATACATGGCATAAAGTCCATAAGAAGTACAGAACACGCAAGTTACAATGCAATAGAAGAATGTTGGACAATAGGCATTTTTCGAGCAGCAATTCGAAGTCGTGCAGAGGATTTTGGAGGGAAAAGAGTCTGATTATACTGTGTTAAGGAGCCTGATGGCTTGGGGGAACAAACTGTTGCTCAGTCTGGATGTGAGAGACCGAATGCTCCCGTATCTTCTGCCAGACAGCAGGACGGAGAAGAGTTTGAGTAAGGGATGTGCGGGGTCTTCCACAATGCTCTTAGCCTTTCAGATGCAGCATGTGATGTAAACGTCTGTAATGGAGGGAAGAGAGACCCCAATGATCCTCTCAGCTGTCTTCACTATCTGTTATATGGTCTTGAGATCCGAGACGATGCAATTCACAAACAGATATCAACAGATAATGCTATCTCCACCACCCACCAACTGGCCCTCACCCACCTAGAGAAGAAGGACACCTCCGTCAAACTACTGTTCATAGACTTCAGTCCTGCATTTAACACTATCATTCTTCAACACCTGATTGGAAAGCTGAGTCTGCTGGGCTTGATTTGGAGATGCTGTGTTGGACAGGGGTGTACAAAGTTAAAAATCACACAACACCAGGTTATAGTCCAACAGGTTGAATCCACCTGATCAAGGAGCAGTGCACCGAAAGCTAGTGCTTCCAATTAAACCTGTTGGACGATAACCTAGTGTTGTGTGATTTTTAACTCTGCTAGACTCGAATACCTCCCAGTATAACTGGATCCTGGACTTCCTGACTGGGAGACCTCTTTCAGTCCAGACTGGGAACAGTATCTCCAACACCATCACACTGAACACAGGGGCTCCCCAGGGCTGTGTGTTCAGCCCAATGCTGTTCACCCTGCTGACACATGACTGTGTAGCGATGCACAGGTCAAATCACATTATCAAGTTTGTTGATGATACAACTGTAGTGGGTCTCATCAGCACAAATGATGAATCAGCATACAGAGAGGACGTGCAGCGGCTAACGGACAACTAACAACCTGTCTCTGAACATTGACAAGACAAATGAGATAGTTGTTGACTTCAGGAGGGTACGGAGTGACCACTCTCTGCTGGACATTGACAGTTCCCCTGTGGAGTTTGTGAAGAACAGCAAATTTCCTGGCATACATCTGGCAGATAATCTTGCCCCGACCCTCAACACCAGCTCCATAGCCAAGAAAGCCGTGCAGCATTTCTACTTTCTACACGGGCTGAGGAAAGCACACCTTCCAACCCCCACCCACCATCCTCACCACATTCTACAGAGGGTTCATTGAGAGTGCCCCGAGCTGCTGCATCACTGCCTGGTTTGGGAATTGCATTGTCTCGGATTGTAAGACCATATAACGGATAGTGAAGACAGCTGAGAGGATCACTGAGGTCTCTCTTCCCTCAGACATTACAGACATTTACACCACATGCTGCATCTGAAAGGCTAAGAGCATTGTGGGTCGATATGCGAACTGCAGGGAGTCCAGTGAGGGGTCAGCAGGGTCTTCATATGCCTCATCATGAGGCTCTCGAAGCCTCATGATTGGTATAAGCGCAACAGGGCAAGGTCGTTGAGACAGGATGCTGAAGACGTCTTGAAGTAGCCTTGAAGTATGTTGGAGCTACGGCGCAGCTCAGGGAAATGTTTAAGATGTCCATGAGAACATCTGCCAGTATGTCAGAGCACCCTCTGAGCACTCTGCCTTATCTGTGTGTGCTGCTGAGGACCCATGATTCTGCCTGTTATCTGGTGTAGCAGCCTTATGTGGGTTGACTCTGCATAGACTTTTCCTCACGTCAGCTGTGGTAAGGCATAGCACCTGGTCAGTCGGAAGAGGGATGGTCTTCCTTACTGCCACATCATTTCGTGCCTCAAAAAGTGCATCAAAGTTGTTCAACTCATCTGGGAGGGAGGCATCACGAGCACAAGCAGGCGATGCTGTTCTGTGGTTAGTCTTGGCCTGGATGCCTTTCCACATGCTCTGCATATCGCCGCTGTCCTGAAAGTGGCTGTGTATTCTCCCTGTGTGTGGGCACGCTTTGCCTCTATGATGACCTGGATAAAGTTTGCTCTCACTGTTGTTAGGGCTGCCTTGTCATCTGCTATGATGGCAGAATCACGGGTCCTCAGCAGCGCACACACCTTTGCTGTCATCCATGGCTTCTGGTTCAGGTGAGAAGTGATGGTCTTGGACACACTGACGTCGTCAATACACTTGCTAAAGTAGCAAATCACAGTGTACTCCTCTAAGTTGATGTAATTGCCATCGGTTGCCATCTCCCTGAACACGCACCAGTCAGTGCGCTCAAAACAGTCTTGAAAAGCAGAAATGGCTACTGCTGGCCAAGTTTCCACCTGCTTCAGAACCGGTGTGACACATCTGGCGAGCCGTCTGTATGCTGGGATTAGCATAACAGAGATGTGGTCTGAGGAGCTGAGGTGGGGCTGGGGCTCTGCCCTGTATGCGTTGGGGATGTTTGTGGAAAGCAGATCCAGCATGTTCTCCCCTCTCGTCACAAACTCCACATGCTGATGGAATTTAGGGAGCACCGTCTTGGGATTCGCATAGTTGAAATCTCCAGCAACAACAAACAGACCATCAGGCTGTACATTCAGCAGTCCACTAATAGCCCCATATAGTTCACAGAGTGCTTCCTTAGCATTAGCACTGGGAGCCCCCTAACACAGAGGGCTATGGAAGCGAAGTCATTGAATATATTTAAGAAAGAAATAGACAGATTTCTGGAAGCCAGAAGTGTCAATGGATATCAGGAGAGAGGTAAAGTGTGGCGTTGAGACAGAAGATCAGCCATGATCATGTCGAATGGCAGAGTAGACTCAATGGTCCAGATGTCCTACCCTGCTTCTATTTTCTATTTTTCTTAATAGTATTGAAACTTGAGAGATACACTTTGGAGACTATCTGGGAATCAATTTATGCTCAGGAAGCTCCCATAAATAGTAAATTTACAATATGACCAGTTAATCAACACTTAGTTTTGTTGGTTGCAGCAGGAAATGTTGACAGAGGATGTCAGAAAGCAATCTCTGCTTTCTTCCAAACATTGGTGTCAAATCTTCAATATCCACTTGAGAGGTCTCAGCAAACATCTCATCCATAAGACTGGTGTGCACTGTTGCAGCACTTCCTGCATATTTGCCCTGGGAGCATCATTATAGGCAGCGGGCTGAGGTTTTCACAGTGGGATTTAAACCCATACCCTTCTGATTGAGAGACAAGAGTGCTGCTCATAATATCATATTTGATACTTGAATATTGTGACCTTGAGCTGGATTGTGTGCCTATGGTTTGAATTTCTATTGTTCTGATAGAATCAAATGTAGCTTGTTGAAATAAACTAAAGTGCATCTCAGATCAGAGATTTAATTTAATCTCTGCACTGTTTTACCCCCTTGTTTTGCAGTTATCTCAGTTATGAACTGCATGCATGAAATGTTATTGATCACCATGGGATTGGTACAATTGAAGCAAAACAACAACTCCCTTTTGTGGCCCATCCCATGAATGTAAAATAGTTGCAAAGCTGGTACTTCAGGATGAATATAATACTTATTCGTTGGCACTGAACTTAAAATAAACATTTCTCTTGTGGGCCTCATCGACTGGTAACAGATTCTTGATGACATTTCAATTTTTTATCTTTATTTTCTGCAGTTTTAAGGCTGCATATTCCCAAAAGAGGAAACTCCCACTCACTATCTTCTATTTGAACACGCCAACTCAAACAGAATTTTGAAACATGGAAAGAAGGGGCCCTGGTCCACTGCATTGGCAGATAGAATCTATCAAGAGCTGGGCTGGGCCACAGCAGCAAGGAATTTTGTTAGCGAACACGGAGCATTATGACAAATGGCTGACATGCCTGACACAAAGCTGTTTCCTTCCCAAGCTATGTTTCAGTGATGTTTGTGCAGAGTAAAGTGAGCGCTCCGATGTTTTCAGGAGATGCAGTGTGCCAGTGATGGGGTGGGGAGTTGGATAATGTACAATGTATGTGACAAACAGTGCAGAGCTGGATGTGGGACAGCATGCAGGGTGGGTGTTGGATGAGCTACAGTATATATGAGAGAGGTTGGGGATTTGATTTGGTGTGTTTGAGAGGATGCGGTGTTGATTGTTGGATAGTGTGTGTGAGAGAAGTTGGTGAGTTGGATGGGTTACATTGTGAATATGACAGGGAGCAGGGAAATGGATGGGGTTACTGCCTCACCTTTACCACAATCATGAGAGGGCTACGAACAAACAGTATGGGAAGGCATATAATTGGGGGAGGGGAAATTTTACTGCTGTTAGACAGGAGCTGTGGAGTATAAATTGGGAACAAGTGTTCTACAGGAAATACATAAAAGAGATGTGGAGGCTGGTTAAGGAGCACTTGTGAATGTTGGATAACTTTGTCCCACTGAGATAGGCAAGGAATGGTAAGGTGAGCGTGTCTTGGAGTTTCTCGTCAACAGGAAGAAGGAAGCTTACTTAAGGTTGAGGAAGTAAGGATCTGGCAAAGCTTTAGAGGATTACAGGGTAACTAGGAAAGAACTCAAAAATGGACTGAGGAGAGTTAAGAGGGGTCATGAAAAAAGCCTTGGTAGGAAGGATTGGAAGGCTAAAGGTGTTCGACGTTTACGTGAGGAATAAAAGATCACAGAGAGGATAAGGTAGATCAGGGAGAGTGGAGGGAACTTGTGCCAGGAGTCTGAAGAGGTTGGGGAGGCCCTAAATGAGGATTTTGCTTCAGTATTCACTAGAGAGAGGAACCTGGTTGATAGTGAGAACGGTGATAGTGGGGCAGCACAGTGGATCCCTCAAAGTTGCTACCTAAGTTGAGAGGGTGGTTAAGAAGGCATATGGTGTTTTGGCTTTTATTAACGGGGGATTGAGTTTGAGAGCCGCTATGGTTTGCTGCACTTCTATAAAGCCCTGGTTAGATCACATTTGGAATACTGTGACAGATTTGGTCACCTCATGGTAGGAAGCATGCATATGCTTTAGAGAGAGTGCAGAGGAGATTTACTAGGACGCTGTCTGGATTGGAGGGTTTGTCTTATGAAGAGAGGTTGAGTGAGCTCGGGCTTTTCACACTGGAGAGAAGAAGGAAGAGATGTGACTTGATAAAGTTGTACATGGTAATAAGAGGCATATAGAGTAGATAGTCAGATACTTTTCCCCAGTGTAGAAATGGCTGTCATGAAGGGTCACAATTTTAAGGTGATTGGAGGAAGGTACGGGGGAGATGTCAGAGGTAGGTTCTTTATGCAGACAGTAGTGGGTGTATGGAATGCACTGCCAGCGGTGGTATTAGAGTCAGAGACATTAGGGACATTGAAGCGACTGCTGGACAAGCACATGGACAGCAAAACATTGCGGGGTGTGTAGGTTAGGTTGATCTTAGATTAAGATAAATGCTCGGCACAACATTGTGAAGAGCCTGTGCTGTGCTCTATTGTTCCATGTTCCATGTTGTGTATGTGAGGGGTTGGGTACAGTATGTGTCAAAAGAGGGTTTGGAGTTGGATGAGATGGTGTATGTCTGTGTCAATGGGACACACTGTAAGTGAGGAAGGGTTCTTAGTTGTATGGGGTATGGAGAGAGGGTGAGGAATTGAATAGGGTACTCTGTAGGTCTATGTGTGAGGGTGGGTTGTGGAATTGGATACGTGTGTGAGAAAGGGAGATGGAGTTGGAAAGGGTACAGTGTGTGAGTGAGGGTGTGGAGGTGGTTCGGGTACAGAGTATATGAGAATGAGTGGGGAGTTGAATAAATGGAAGGGCAATTTTTTTTTGAAAGACAACACTTTTTTAAAAAAGTTACACTTGAAGTAACTTTTACAGAATGCATAACACCATAAGACATCAGAGCTTTCCATTCCTGGGACCACTCTTGTAAATGTCCTCTGGACATGCTCCAGGGTCAGGACATCCTTCCTGAGATATTGGGCCCAGAACTGCACACAATACCCCAAATCTGGTCTAACCATAACTGGTTAGTCTTCAGATTAGCTAAACATAATTTTTCTTAAATTAAAAATCTATGTATTATGAAACTGAAGAACCTGAAATTAAACAATTCATGATTTTTAGTGCGGAATTACTTCATGTCCAAAGCCTGTGCAAATATTTGTCTTCATATACTGGCTAGTACTGACCTTTCAGCTAACTGATCAAGTTGTTCAGTTTTTGTTAGTTTTGTGAACTGGTTAGTACATGTCATTAAGTTAAGTAGCATTGAAGAAATCCTTTGGCCCATCGAATCTGCACTGACAAAAACTACTCTAAATTGACACGAGACCTTCTAGCACGAAGCCCCTAACTTTGAATGTTATGACATTTCAAGTATTCATCCAAGTACTTGTTAAAGTTTGTGAGATTTCCCGCCTCAACTCCTCTTTGAGGCAGTGCATTTCAGATTCTCAGCACCCTCCATGTAAAAACAAATTTCCTCAGATTCCCTTGAAATCTTCTGCCTTTCGCTGTAAAATTATGCCCCCAGTTATTGACCCTTTGACAAAGGGAACAATGCATTCCCTCCACCCTCTATCAGGAGGGTGAATCTCTCCTCAACCTTCTCAGCTCAGAAGTAAACAACGTGAACTTATCCAGCCTCTCTTACGAGCTGAACTGCTCCATCCTACGAAACACCCTGGTTAATCTTCTCTGTACCCCCTCGAGTGCAATCAATTCCTTCCTAATTGCACACAGCTACTCTATGACTCCAAAATCTGACCTGAGCAAAATCTTATATAGCTCCAAAATAGCTTTACTGTTCCTCTAGTATATGCCTCAAATGGAAAAGGCAAATGTGCAGTGTACTTTCTTAATTCCCTTAAACTCGAAACATCGACTCTCCTGCTCTTCAGATGTTGCCTTTCAAGCTGTGTTTTTTTTTAGCACCACACTTTATGACTTTAATTCCCTTATTAACGTGTCCTGCCACTTTCATGGATCTGTGGACAAACACCCCAAAACCCCTCCATTCCTCTGAGCTTCCTTTTTATCCTCTTTAGCCACAGGTGAGGTCCAGAATCCTGGAGAATTTGTTGTTCCTTTGTTGAAGAAGCATAACAGGGATATTCCAGGAAGTGATAGGGTGGTGAACCTTATTATCAGGGCAGGGAAATCATTAGAGAAGATTCTTAGACACAGGATATACTCGCATTCGAAAAATAATAGACTTATAAGGGATCGTTAGTGTGGCTTTGTGTGGGGAGGTCTTGTCTCACAAATCTGAATCAGTTTTTTGAAGAAGTGACAAAGATGAGTGATGATGTTGTCCACTTAGTTTATTAAAGCACTTGACAAGGTTCCTCATGGTAGGCTGATCTAGAAGTTAAGTCACATGGGATTCACAATGAGTTGCTAAATACAACACAAAAATGGCTGGGTCAGAGAAGACACAGGGTAGTTGTGGATGGACATCTGTGTGACCAGTGGCATCCTGCAAGAATCAGAGCAGAAACCTCTATTGTTTGTAATACATACAAATGATTTGAGTAAAAATACAGATGGTCTGATGAATAAGTTTGCAGACGACACATAAATAGGAGAAAGATCATTTGGAAAGTTGGGCAGAGTAATGGGAGATGGAACTTAATCTGGAGAAGTATGAGGAGATACATTTTAGGAGTTCAAATGCAATGAGGAAAGTATATATTAAATGGCAGGACATTTGATACACAGATGCATCTTTGGAACACAAGTGGATATGGTGGTGAAGACACAAATCATGCTTGCTTTCATCAGTCAAGGTATTGAGGACAAAAGTTGACAAGTCATGCTTCAGCATATAAGACTTTAGCTGTGTCACATTTGGAATACTGTGGGCAGTTCTGGTTGCCACAATATAGGGAGTATCTGGGAACTTTGGAGAGGATGCAAAAGATTTCTACCCGGCTATTGTCCAAATTGGAGTGAATGAGGTATGAGGTGAGGTTGGACAAACTTGGGTTGTTTTCGCTACAGCGTGGGAGAATGAGGGGTGACCTGATACAAGTGTATAAAATTATGAGAGGCATGAATAAGATGGATCATCAGAATCTTTTTCCTTGGGTGGAAATGTCAAATACAAGGTTTAAGGTGAGAGGGGGGAAGTTGAAAGGAGCTGGATGAGGCAGGTTTTTACACAGAGGATGGCAAGTGCTCATAGTGCGCTGTCAGGGGAGATGGCAGAAGCAGAAATGAAAGCAAAGTTTAAGAGGCATTTAGACAGGCATACGAAAAGGCAGGGAATACAGATTTATGGACCATGTGCAGGCAGATGGGATTAGTTTAGAATGGCATTACATTCCATGCAGACGTGGTGGGTGAAGGGTCTGTTCCTGCGCTGTACTATTCTATGTTCCTGTTGAAAACTGTTGCACTGGAAAAGCACAACAGGTTAGGCAGCATCCAAGAAGCAGGAAAATTGACATTTTGGGCATAAGCCCTTCATCAGGAACATTGCTGATGAAGGGCGTATGCCTGAAACATCGATCCTCCTCCTCCTCGGATGCTGCCTATCTTGCTGTGCTTTTCTTGCACTTTTCGAATCTGACTCTTCAGTATCTGCTGTCCTCACTTTCTCCTATTCTATGTTCCTCGTGACTTGACATTCAATGAGTACACCCTTGTTTTGTTACTTCTTTCAAAATCCATCACCTTGCATTTTCAGAGTGAAAATCCATGCACTGCTGATCTGTCAATCTAATCAAACTGTCTGTGTCTTCTTTAACCAAAGACCACCTTCCTGACTGTCAGCCACCTGGCCAATGTTTGTGTCATCTGTAAACTTACTTCCCATTCCCCTTCCATATTCCTATTGATATTGTTTATATGAATCACAAACAATAACGGGCCCAGCACTGATCCCTATTGCTTGTCACTAGACATCAGCCTTCAGTCACACAAACAGCCATGTACCACCACCCTCCATCTTACCACTGAGCCAATTTGGATCCATCTTGTCAAGTTACCTGGATCCCACGTGATTTTACCTCCTTCATCAGTCTCCCATGCGGGATCTTGTCAAAGGCTTTGCTAAAATTTGTATAACTGCATCAACTGCTTCACCGTCAACCACACACCTGGCCACCTCTTCGAAAAACTTCCTTGATTGAATTAGATAGACATGACCTTCCTCTGACAAAGCCATGCTGACCTCCTAATCAGGAGGTTGGTTAACTTCGACAGCTGGTCTACAAACCAATGATGCCAAAATTATCTATTCGATTCCTGTATTGACTGAGGTTCTCAACCTTTCCCTTCACTTGAGTTGTGGTGACCCTCAGGTAAAACCAGTACCAGTCTTCTCTCTCTCTCTCTCTCTCTCTCTCTCTCTCTCATTATGGTCATTTGAGACCATAGTGACTTTACTTTTCCCTGCGTAAACCTTGCCTCTCCAAATGGAGATTAATTCTTTCCTTCAAAATTTTCTCCAATAGTTTCCCTACTATTGACATGAGACTTGCTGGTCCATGGTCTACGCCTACCACCTTTTGAAAAAGAGCAACCACATTCACTGTCCTCCAATTCTCTGGCACTTCCCCTGTGGCCAGAAAGGAATTAGAAGTTTGGGTCAGATCCCCTGTAATTCTTTCTCTTGCCTCCCAAACTAATGTAAGACACAATTCATTCAGATTTGTCTACTTATTGGGCAGCAAAAATCTCCACACTGCCTTCATCTCAACGTCAGGCTGCTCAAGACATGTTTTCAGCCCAACCACACAACAGAATTTCTTCATGCTCCTTGGTGATTGCTTTTGTATCTTCCACTCAATCATTTCATTTTGCCTGTTGGAATGAGATTCTTCTCAGTGTGAGGTCTGTGGGCTCACTTCCATAAGGAAATGTTTGAATTCAACAACTTCAGTTGAGTCCAATTGGGTTCCTCACAGCCAACACACATTAGTGTGGGTGTGATCAGAGAGTTACTGAATCTCAAGTTTCATGTTGACCTCGCTCCTTGTGTATCTTCTCTGCAGTCATAACATTGTACTCCTCGCTCTGTTCTATTACCCTTATGCACTTTACATAGTACGATCCATCTGTACTACACATGCAATAAAACTTTTCACTGTATCTTGGTACATGTGGCAGTAATCAAATCAAATCAAAGATGTCCAAAGACTGTTTTTTGACACCGCTGGACCATTTAATCCCACATTACAATTCATACAGTGAACAAAAAATGTGCACATACCGAGCATCCTGTGAAATATTTCAACTGAAATATGGTTACTAAAAATGTTCAAGCTCTGGTCAAGAGGATGAAGAAGGCTATTGTGAAGATGAAGAGTGAAGGTTCAGTTCGGAGAATTGAGTGTTATAAGTTAGCCAGAAAAGATCTAAAGAGAGGGCTAAGAGGAGCCAGAAGGGGACATGAGAAACTGTTGGCGAATAGGATCAAGGAAAACCCTAAGGCCTTCTATAGGTATAAGAATGATGAGACTAAGATTAGGGCCAATCAAAGAGAGTAGTAGAAAGGTGTGTGTGGAATCTGAGGACATGGGGAAATGCTTAATGAATACTTTTTGTCAGTATTCACATTGGAAAAGGGCAGTGTTAGTGAGAATACAGAAATACAAGCTACAAGATTAGATGGGATGGAGGTTGACAAAGAGGAGGTTTTAGCAATTTTGGAAGATTTGAAAATAGATAAGACCCCTGGGCTGGATAGGATTTATCCTCGGATTCTCTGGGAAGCCAGGGAGGAGATTGCAGAGCTATTGGCATTGATCTTTATGTCATCATTGTCGACAGGAGTAGTGCCAGAAGACTGGAGGAGAGCAAATGTTGTTCCCTTGTTTAAGAAGGGGAGTCGGAATAATCCTGGTAATTGCAGGCCAGTGAGCCTTATTTCGGGTTGTAGGTAAGGTGATTGAAAAGGTTATAAGAGATAGG
>NC_057751.1:2015188-2117037 GCF_004010195.1 Chiloscyllium plagiosum
AAGGTCTTATGATGAAAGGCTGAGGGAACTGATGCTGTTTTTGTTGGAGAGAAAAAGATTGAGAGGTGACCAAATTGAGATGTATAAGATAATCAGAGGGTTAGATAGGGTGGACAGTGAGAGCTTTTTCCTCGGATGATGAAGGCTAACACGAGGGGACATAGCTTTAAATTGAGGGGTGATAAATTTACGACAGATATCAGGGGTAGTTTCTACACTCAGTATTAGGGGCGTGGTAGGGCGTGCCTGCAACAGTAGTAGACTCGCCGACATTAAGGGCATTTAAATAGGCATTGGACATACATATGGATAATAATGGAACGGTGTAGGTTAGATGGGCATCAGATTATGTTCCCAGGTTATGGCAACATTGAGGGCTGAAGGGCCTGTACTGTGCTGTAACTTTCTGTGTTCTGTGTTCCATATTCTGTGAAAAACACAATCCCCTTTGTGCAATTCCTCTTAAATTTGTGTCCAGTCATTTCAGGTCAAGACTCGCTGTGTACAAGTGTTTTTTCTCGTCTTTTCTCTGGTTCATTTGACACATTAACTGGTCATTCATCTCTCACTGATTGTGCACTCAGGGATAATCAGCTTTCACTGCATGATAGAAGTGACTAACACTTCAAAGGCAATTGGCAGCATTTGAAGTGTGTCGAGACAATTCCTAAGGATACAGTGAAGTATTTTGTAAATTCTTGTATTAAATTTGTGATTCCCTTTACTCAGAGATCGGAAGTGTCTCCAAGCATACGTGCTGGGTACATGTTGGGATTGCAGATATTTCTGCATAGCCATCAAATGAGAAGAATTCCCTTTTATAAAGTTTGTTTATGGGAAGTACCATTGCTAGCTTGGCCAACATTTATTTTCCATTCCTAGCTGCACAGAGGTCATTTAAACAGTCACTAAAATGAAATAAAGAACTGTGGATGCTGGAAATCTGAAACAAAATCAGATGCTGCTGCAGAAACTCAGCATCGGTGGAGATAAAGCACAGTTAACGTTTCGAGTCCAGTGACCCTTTATCAGAACTCGACCACACCTGCTGAGTTACTCCAGAAATTTCTGTTTTTGTTTCAGTCAAGAGTCAATCTCATTGTTGTGGTCTGGAGTCACATGGTTGCCACACCAGGTAAAAATGACAGATTTCTAACCCTAAAGTCTCATGATGAACCAGATGGAATTTTACGGTGAAGCACAGTGGTTACATGGGCACCATTTGGCTAGCTTTTTAGTTCTATTGAATTCAGATTTCACCAGTGACTGAGGTGGAATTCAAATCCATGTCTCAGGAGCATTTGTCTGGGGTTCTGGATTTTTATTTCAATTATGTTACTGTCAAAACAGGAAGCTCATTTTTGCTGTAAGTTGTGTAATATTCCCAGTATGAATGGTTTTAATATAGCCTCTGCCCTATTCTGGAAGGTTTACCATGCTTGCTTTTTCCCCTACCTCTTTCCTTTCTGAAGTTTAATCTGAACACAAGGCTTTCAGCTACGAAGGAGGATGGTTTGATATTATCTCACATCATTTATCATTATTCCCCCCTTGTTGATTCAATGATGTGGAGGTGCAGGATTAGGGTGGACAAAGTTAAAAATCACACAACACCGGGTTAGAGTTTAATAAGTTTATTTGAAAACACAAGCTTTCGGAGCACCTGCTTCTTCCTCAGGCAGCTAACTATGTTGTGTGATGTATGACTTTGTGAATTCAAGTGATTGCTGCAAGGTCCAGTGTTTCTTGTCTTCCTTGACTGCAGATCTCTCACATCGATGAAGCCAGGGGGTGGGAGCTCGAGCACGTGTTCCTGTGCACCTGATTTTCACCAGTCCACAGTGTAATGGGTTTTAAAAAACCTCCTCAGTTTGTTTAATTCTTCATCTGACCCAGATAGACTCTTAAAAGAAGCCATCTGTTACACTTTAAAGTGTTTTTGAACCTCAGTTTGTTTCTGTAGCCCCATCTGTTCTTGCTCTTGTGGTTTTACACCAGCTTCAGCTGAGAAGAGTTCCAAAATACTTTGTCTTCTTCAATTTCTCCTTATGAGCGTTTTCTTACTCATTCACAGGATGAGAACAATGCTGGCCGGGCTGGCATTTATTGCATCCCAGAGGGCAGTTAAGGGTAAACCACATTGCTGTGGGCCTGGACTTACACGTAGGCCAGTTTCCTTCCCGAAAGGACATAAGTGAACCAGGTGGGTTTTTCCAACAGTCAACAATGGATTTATTGGTATCATCAGACTCTGAACTCTAGATTTTTTAAATTGAATTCAAATTCCACCATTTGCCATGATGGGATTCAAAACCTAGACCCAGTATTTGGGTCACTGGATGAATAGGCCAGCAATAAAACTACTAGTCCATCGCCAAGTATATAAAGATAGAAAGCGTAGAAGACAGGAGCAGGAACAGGCCATGGGATCATGGCTGATCATCCAACTCAGTACCGTGTTCCTTCTGTAGCCCCATACCACTTGATCCCTTTAGCCCAAAGAATTATGTTTAACTCTTTCTCGAAATCATTCAATGTATTGACCTCATTTTCCATTTCCTCTGGAAGAGAATTCCACTGGTTCACAGCTGTCTGGGTGAAGACATTTCTCCTCACCTAAGTCTGAAATGGTCTACCTAGTATCCTTAGATTGTAATCCCCGTTTCTGGACTCCCTGGTCATCATGAAGAGCCATTCTGCATTTACCCTGTTATGTCCTGTTAGAATATAGAGGTATCTTTGAGTTTCACACTTGTTCTTCTGAACTCCACTAAATATAGTCCTTTGCTACACTCCCACCACAGTCAGAACATCTCACCAAGAGAACACACAATATTCCAGGTGTGGTCTCTATACAATTACAGCAAGACATTCCTGTTGCCATACTCAATTTGCTTGCTATGAAAGCCAAATCCTGTGCTTGCTTTCAGCAAGTGGTGTGCAAAGACACCAGGTCTCGATGCATTTCCTCATCTATGACCACTAAGATAATAAACTGCCTTTGCACATTTGCCACCAAAGTGATCATATTATGTCCATCTGAGGAGGGGCAGATTGACTCTCCTCTTTTTAACCCGCCTCAATTGGCTTTTAGCAATTTCTTTTAGCAAAAATTAATATTGCAGTTCAATTAAAACATGGTTCTAGTCAAAATTAGGTCGCCAGTTAAAAGATTTTCTTGGGAGAAAAGAAGAATTGTATTACTTACCAACTCCAAGAAAAGTAAAATGTGGAATCTCAGTATTTTTTAACCAAGTAAAATTACATCGGGTTTGGTGGAACAAATCTTGTCTCAAGGCCAAGCGAGTTTTCTCACCATGGCCATACTAAACTTATCATTTTAATTGTTCTCATGGCGAAAATCACACCTTTTTTCTGCCTTACTTTACCACGTGCCTTTCCTGGAACGACTCACTACTCCTGGAATTAATTGGCGTCCCTGGCACCAGCGCCATGTTTAAGAGGCAGTTATAGACCTGGACAAGCACTGTTAGTCTGGAGATGCTCTGCATAGATTAGATTACTTACAGTGTGGAAACAGGCCCTTCGGCCCAACAAGTCCACACCGACCCGCCGAAGCGCACCCACCCAGCAGCGCCATGTTTAAGAGGCAGTTATAGACCTGGACAAGCACTGTCAGTCTGGAGATGCTCTGCATAGCTCCTGACATTTGTCCTTAAAGTGACAAACAGGAGGAAATCCTCATCCTACCTTGCAGGGGTAATCTTGGACATCCTTCTGGATGGGGTGGTGCACTGGTGGAATCACTTCTTTCCCCAAGGCCAGCCTGACATGAGGTTGCTATTCATGTTGAAGCACTTTCAACCATCTGGAGAAATGTCCAGCAATGCTGGAAGAAGGTCCTTCATCACTCTGCCAACCATTTCTCGGTCGTACCTCATACTCGCTCAACGTCTGCCACTGTACTCACATCTGACCAAGGCTCATGCTCCACCACTCTCAGTCATGCATGTAATGTGTTCTCCAATCTCGCTCACCCACCCCAAATCCTGACAGCACGAACCCTGCATGCCTTGTGCACTGCCCATTCACTCATTCAGGACACATGCCAACCTGAGCCATCAGTGATAGTTGGACCACCCTCCATCTTCCATATTCCCTGCCTCTCTCTCATTCCACAGTACGGCAGAAACAGTCAAGACAAGTGGCATCTATCTACCATTCAGCTTCTCACCTGTTCTCAGCAAGGGATCCTGACTCTGACTGTCCTGAACGGGGCCTGAATTGATGTTGAAGGTTGTGCTTGACTTACTATGTGAGGATCCCCTGGGCAAAAGTTAACCCTTATGACTGGACTGAGGCTTGCTGACAACTGTGGCAGGCTTCTTGACTTTGTGTGTGCTTCAAATGGCAGCACAATTAACATGAAACATATACCTCTAGATGATGGGATAAAACACAAAAATGCAAGCAAATCTGTGACACTGCAAGGATGCCAGAAGACTCGAAGTGAGTGAGCACTATAACAGGAAGCAAAAAGCCCAGAGATGCAACCTAGTCCAATCTATGAGCTGAGTGCGTGTCTGAGTTCAGGGTGTCCTTGCTGCACACTTACAATGACACTTGGGGTTCGTGCAGCTCAAGGCGGAAGCACTAAAGTTCAGAAGCATTCTATCAGTAGATCAACAATGTACCAAGAGGGTTCACTGAAGCTGGAAGTTGTTAATGTTGTGGATGCTGGATGGACGTGAATGGAGACTTTGGAACATGCCCAAGATATTGTTACCGAGTGTCCAACATGTAGATCTTTTGGAATAACAGTTAGCCAGTCCAGGAATATGCTGTGGTTTCCATGTTGAATTTTTCCAAAGGTTAGTTTTAATGGTGAGCTTGGTAAGATCTTTGGTGAGTTGGACTGTTAATAAGCCATTTATCAAACAATAACGGAAGTCAAGTGGGAACTGACCACTCCCTGATGAGAATCTAGCTAGGTGCTTGAGTAAATTGCGGAAATTGGTATAATACAACCTCAACATCAAGATGACCATTTTGGCTGATTCTACCACTTATCTTGCCATAGCCCATGTTGCTTAAATCCTGCTAAGCTTCTGCTCAACAAAATTTATATTCCAGACATAAACATACACCTACTCACCAAGGCATAAAGTTTAGAAAGGGAGAACATTGAATACAGAAAGAAATATCAAGAATAGGCAGTTTCAAAGCAAGGTCCTTCGTATCTTTGAGATGTTAGGTTTTAACCTAAGACCTAGGTTGTTGAACTGATTTCATGAATGAACTGCCACAGGGTGTGGTGGAGCTGGTACAATTAAATCCTATAAGAGGCATCTGTATGGATATATGAATAGGAAGGGTTGAGAGGGATCTGGGATGGGACTAAATTAATTTAGGATATCTGGTCAGCGTGGATAAGTTGGAGCGAAGAGTCTGTTTCTATGTTGTCCATCTCTATGACTCGATGCCATTGGCAGTGGCAAAATCTACAGGCTCATTTTAGTTTTCAGGGAATAGTTCTTCCTCCAATTTACTTTTATTACTGTTTTTTGACAGCCTGAGAGAAAATACACGGACAGAGAAAATCTTCAAGTGCTACCATTAAGAATCTATCTTTCTTCACTCTGATCTTCCCCAAAAACTTGTCTGAAGTACAGCTTCTTTGTGTATTCCTGTGTCTGGTTTCACTTTTTTTTAACTATGCTGGCTTATGTGCCAGCAGCCTTCATCTCAAAACTGACAGAAAATAATTCATTGAACACGTGACACAGATCTGATTTCAATGCTTTGTTTTAAAATGTCAATTTTATTTCAGACTATTTATTATTTATTGATGATTTCATGAGCTTGGTCCAAACTACCACGTGATCAGTTGTCTCAATGATTGCTTTTTCAGTTTTAAAACTCATTTTAGTCCATCAAAGGGTCCAGGAATTAAAATGGAAGTTTAAAAAAAAGTCAATTTTAACCAATATCAGAAGAGTATTAATGCTTCATTGATCACAAAGGTTTTGGCAGAGACTCCTGACGGTGCGCCAAACTACTACCGCGCCTCCCTTGTCAGCTGGTTTGATGGTGAGCATCTGCAGACCTCACTTTCTCCTCCAGGAATTAAAATGCAAGTTTTAAAAAAAGTCAATTTTAACCAATATCAGAAGAGTATTAATGCTTCATTGATCACAAAGGTTTTGGCAGAGACTCCTGACATTTTCAGAAATTATGGGGAAATTGATCTGTGAGGTATTATGATGTTCTTAGGACAGAAAGTCATGTTTCCAGCCAGAGAACTTAGAATTAGAACTGCAAGAGGTATTAAGTATGGATTCTTTGTTTTTTTTCTTCCTTACAGGCTCCCTCTCTTGATACGTGTGTGTTTGGTAGTCTCAAGTGCACAAATTGTACAATATAATTTTCAATACACTGCAGATGAACCCTTCCCACCTCTTTGCTGTCTCTCCTGCATGAAGAACTTTGCTCTTTTCTTAAATGCACTCTCTTTCATCAGGTGTATGATTTTAACATTGATCAAAATTCTCCATTCAATTTATTTTTCAATCTCAGAATGATCCTGGATACACTACATCCACAGAGGACATTTAGCCCATTGCGCCTGTGCCAACTCTCACAAATAGCTCTGCAAATAGTCCCATTTCACCCCAGTTCTTTTCTGCAATTTACTATTTCTTTCTAAGCATCTACCCAAGTCCCTTTTGAAAGTAAGTGTTCAATCTGTTCAACCCTTTCAGACAGTGCATTACAGATTACAACAAGTTGCTGGGCAAGAAAAAAAAAATCAACTCATCTCATCTCTCTTTCTTTTGCAAATGATCTGTTTTTTCAGATTACAGGCCCTCCTGCCACTGGAAACAGTTCTCCCAATCCACATTATGAAACCTTTCATCATTATGAACACATTAAATCTACCTCTTTAGTTTTTTCAATGAGCTTACTTCTCCAATCTTTACACATAAAGCAAGCTTCCTCTTCTCTGATACAATTTAAAAGAGTGGAAGTTACCAAATTACAAAATTCACCCTTGTGAAAATGTGGTGTTAAGCATTGAACATAGTGGTTTAGGGACGTTACATACTTGAGGCTTTGGGGGTGGAATACGGTGACCACTGAACAGCTTGTGCATCCCTCATTGTGCAGGAATGAATTAAGTCCTTTTTTTAAACGTGAATTCTTTGTTTAGCTTTTGCTAGTTTAGCTCTTTGGCACGACAGATTGAATCTCCAGCCCAGACATATGCAAATATCATGTCTAATGAAGTGAAAAACTGACAATCGACAAAATCAAATTGGATGATTGCAGGAAGGTGAAACTCCATGTTGTACGGTCACATGGGGGAAAGTCAACAGTGTTAGACTCAGATTATTCTGTAAAATTGATCTTAATGTTGGACTATATGATTATATCTCTGAGTCCCTTGAGACTCTTGAGCAATAAGAGTTAAATGAAGACAACTTGTCTTTCATTTCAGTCTTTGTCAATCAACTGATTATTAACAAGTCACTATTTAAAATCAGATAGATAATTGAATGTGAAATATTAGCATGAATGAATGAAAAGGGTACATTCCATTATTCTTAGTTGTTTCATTGGAATGTTCAAATTCTCCCGATGTATTTTTGTTCATGGGTTTTGAGGGCTGCTGGTGAGCCCAGCATTTATTGCCTGTCTGCAATTACCCTTGAGGAAGTGACAGTGAGCTGACTTCATTGAGAGTCCAAGTCAGGATGGTGTGCAATGTGGAAGGAACGTTCACAAACATACAAAATATTTTGACAAAGACTGGTAATGTAAACAGGATTCCAAAAGAACTCTTTAGTATGCATTACCTCATGATCAACACTGCTCCAAGCGATATATCACATGCTCAATTCAATATTCAGCTGGAGGTGAAACACTATGTTAAATGACATATTGCAACATTATAACAGGGACATTCTCATGTGTTTGCTGCTATTATCCTTCAAGATGGTAATAACTGTGCATTTAGCAAAGAACATAGAGCTCTGCTGGCTGGCTTTCCATCTTCTACTCGACATCAATTTATGTCTATCCAAAACTACTACTGTTCATATCCATACTTGATCAAAGTCCCATTCACCCATTGACATTCTGCTTGCTAATCTATGATGATTCCTGGTATCCGAATGCCTCCAATTTAAAATTGTTATCCTTGCTGTGAAGTATTTCTATTGCCTCACCCTTCCGGTCGGTTTGAACTCCTCCATCTTGACAACTATTTGGATACTCTAATACTGACCTCAAACATGAATGATTTCCATCATTCCACTGTTGGCAGATGTGTCTTCAACTGCCTAACTGGCTTTCTCCACTCCTTCAAGAGCTTCCAGGAAGTCTACCTCTTCAAAATAGCTTTTGTGAACTCTCCTAAAGTCTTTTTGTTTGACTTGTTGACCATTTTTGTGTGACAATGATCACCAGTAAGGTTGTGCTTGCTTGACCCTTACAGGATAAATATTTTTGTCGTTGTCCATTAAAATCACATTTTGACATTTTACGCTGGCAGAGTTTGATTGATGCTGCAATGGGCAAACTCAAAGCCCATATATCTTGGGCACTGGCAGACTAAATGAAGTCCTCAAATGACTGAAAAGTGAAGGTAGGAACATCTGTGCTCCGAGCCTCGGTTTTACCATGAGGTTGAGTATCTCTGAGTTACATACTGAATCATGTTATTGTGATTTTGTGTTTTTATTTCTTTCCTCGGTTACAAAACTCTAATTCACTGTTTGGTCTGAAATTTGTTGCTCTTTCAGGAATACAGTATGAAAGTGATGAACTCAGAGACTGACACTGTGATAAATTGTGAGGTGGACAATAAGCTATAACACACAAGCAGGAAAATGTATTAATGCAAAGAATGCCTTGGTGGTTTCACAATCAGCCACTGTAACTTTAATAGAACCCTGTTTCGACAAATTAAGGACATTTCCAGTTTCTGGACTTCAGACTGGTAGTTGTCCCATGAGATTCCCAAGTGGGAATCAGAAGAAGAGTTGCTTTATAACAATCGGAAAGTTCATGCTATGCAAAGGTTAATAACAGGAATAAGAAGACAGTGACTGAAAAAAAAATCAGATTTCATTTCTCTTCAAATGTATTCTCATATTTTGCCTCGGACTTTGTGTTTGAATTCCAAATTACATCCATTATTAAATAAAAACCAAAAGATCAACTTACATTTCTCCAACATCTTTATGGCCTCAGCACGTCCCTAACTTGTGAAGTTTAGACACAGCTGTAATTTAGGAAAATGCGTGTTAATTTGTGCACAGCTAATCCTGCAAGCACTACAGGAAAGTGATTAGATAATGTCTTTCACTGATTTTTATTGAGGCATAAATATTAGACAGAGGACATCGGGAAAAGTTCCCTGTTCTTTGCCTAATAATGCCATGAAATCTTGCCCTGGAAAGGTAATGTGATTTCAAAAGGTCACATCTGTGATTGTGCTGAGGATGTGCTGCACTGTTCTAGAGTACGTGCACCTATGAATGTACTCGTGTAAGAAGTTGGGGTTGATAACTGGATCCAATCAAGGTGGAAAAAACATGCTGCATCTTGCAACTAAACTATCGAGGAAAATAAACATTTTTCTTGATAGTTTAGTTGCAAAATGCTGCATCTCTGCTTTTGAATTTCCTTTCCAAAAAGAAATGTGCTCATGGGATGTGGGCATCATTGGATAGGCCAGCACGTATTACTCAACCTTAATTGCCAAAGTGGAAACCACATTGCTCTGGGCCTGGAGTCACATGTCGGCCAGACCAGCTCAGGATGGTAGATTTCCTTCCCTGAAGGACATTAATGGTCCAGGTGGATTTTTCTTGACAATTGACAGTGGTTTTATGGTCATGATTAGATCCTTAATTCCGCTGTTTGTTTTCATACAGACTTCACCATCTGCCTCAATGGCATTTGTCTGCAAGGTGCCCAAAGTATGTCCTGAATCTCTGGATTAATAGTCTGGCAAGAATACCACAAGGCCACCCCACGATCAGCTGACTCTCTCTGTCTCTTGTGATGATGCAAATAAAGAAATATACTTATCAATTATTCAATTTAATGAATCAGTACTTAAAAACCATAACTGAATTGAATTACTGGACACAGAAACCTGTGCAGGGCTCCTTCTGTGGCGTATGGTTTTCCCTATTTTTACCTTTAGATTTATTAGTATATTGTTTGCCTGAATGGCTGTCTATAAAGATATTCCCTGACCAATATTTGTAGCTTTGCTGTTCTTCTTCATAATGCAGAGGCAGATTAAGTGCTGTCATTGTGAAGGAGTCACTTCTTTACATACGGTTTATAATGGGTGCCAGGGAATGTAATTCTGAACTGTCATTATAGTTTGACAATGTTAATAGAAAATACTCGCACAAGATTGACTGCAAAAGAAGAAAATCAATAATAGGTCCTGGGGGGATACACACAGACTCTAATCGAACATAGAAATGCTGACACATCATTTAAATAAATGAATTGCATTTTAAATACTCACCAATCAGTCTTCTGCACTTTATGGAAATGCTTGCTTTAAGACAAAAACAGCCTCAGCTAAATTCTTCTTTCAACTTTCAATAAGCTGAATTTTATTGTTGCATTGACTAAACTTGTATTCCCTTGCACACACGGGATCACGTGTTGTTCTGATTGAGGTGTCGAAAATGATTACATGACGGGAGATAGACAGCAGTTTCTGGGCAGTGTCAGGGAGCGATAACATTACTTAAATGTGCTTTTGGCTGTTTAAGGGTAATGTCAGGAATCACTTCAGTATACACAGAATAATGGAAATTTGGTCGACTCTCTCCCCAGTATGCTGCCAAGGCTATAGATCAATACAAAACTTAGATTTTTATTGGGTTTTGTTGGATTGATGGCTGCCTCGGTGGATCAATGGCATTAAGGTATAGATCCCTTGGCATATTCTTACTGAATGATCAAAGAGTACCAGAAGACTGAATGGCCTTCTCTTGTATTCTGTGCTTTTCAGTATCCAATATAAAATATTATTCTTGCCCCGGTGATAACTGCAGTTAGCAAGTATGGAAGTTCGAAACCGTAATGACACCAACAACTTGAAAACTGGAGCCACAGTATTTCTTTGGCTAGTCCAGTTTACTTAATGGTCAGTGGCAACCCTCAGAATGCTGATAGTGCAAAATTCAATAATTGTAATTTTAATAAATGTCAAATGAATGAGATTATGTTCTCTGTTGTTGGAGATGGTCACTGCCTGGCACTTATGTGGCATGAATGTTGCTGGCAATTTCTCAGCCCAAGCCTGGATATTATTCAGATCTTGTTGGATTTGGACTGCTTCAGTAGCTGAGATGTTGTGAATGGTGCTGAACATTGTGCAGTTATTGGTGATCATTTCCACTTTGACATTATGATGGACATTATGACTGATGAAGAAGCTGAAGATGGTTGGACCAAGGACACTTTTAGTAAGAGAAGGCCACTGGCTTTCCTGGATAGAAAAATGCAATGGGTAAATACAATTGTTAAACTCTGAGGGAACTTGCATATGGTGGCATCTGCTATCCTTTTCTTTCAAGGTGATAGATGTTGTGGGTTTGCAAACTGCTGTTGGCAGAGTCTTAGTGAGTTACTTCAAGGTGTCTTGAGGATGGTACACACTCTTGCTATTTGATCATAAAGTCATAAGAAATAGGAGCTGGATTAGGCTATTCGGCCCATCAAATCTGCTCTACCATTCGGTCATGGCTGATATGTGTTTCAACCCCATTCTCCTGCCTTTTCCCTCACTCATTAATAACCTATTTATCGCTGTCTTAAATATACTCAACGGCCTCCATCACCCTCTGCAGAAGTGAGTTCCACAGATTCACCATCCTCTGGCTAAAGAAATTGCGCCTCATCTCAGTTCTGAAGGGCCATTCCTTCACTTTGTGGCTGTGTCTTCTGGTCCAAGTCTCTCCTACTAGTGGGAATGTCTTTTTCATGTCCATTCTATCCAGGCCTCGAAGACTCCTAAAGCTCTTTGTGCTTCAGATTTCTGAAGCCTTTCCCCATTTAGGAAATAGCGTCTGCTTCAACTTTCCCACATTGTATTCCATCTGCCAGTTCTTTACCCACTGTTTTAGATTGTCCAAGTCCTTCTGTAGCTTCCCTGCTTTCTCAACACTACCTGTCCTTCCACCTATCCCTTTGTGTCATCTGCAAACTTAGCAAAGGTGCCCTCAGTATCTTTGTCGAGAATGTTAGTGTACAAAATGAATAGTGTGGTCCCAACCCTGACCCCTCTGGAGCTCCACTAGTCACCGACAGCTATCCTTAAAAAGACTCCTTCAACACACTGTCTGCCTTTGCAAGTCAGCCAATCTACTATTCATTTAGTTCATTGCCCCGGATACCATGGACTCTTATATTATTCAGTAGCTTCCTGAAATCAAAACAGATTACATTTAATGGTTCTCCTTTAGCTAACTTACTCACTATCCTCCCAACGAATTGCAAGAGATTTGTCAGGCATGATGTCCCTTGATGAAAGGCGGGAGAAATAGTAAGTGCACTCGTGGTACTTTTTCAGAAATCGCTGGACTTGAAGGCAGTTCCAGCAGATTGGAAAATAGCAAATGTGACGCTACAGTTTAAAAAGGGCGGTAGACAAAAGATGGGGAGCTATAGTTATAGTTTAGCTGCTGTAGTGGGGAAAATGCTTGAGTCTATTATCAAAGAAGAAATAGCAGGGCGTGTGGATAGAAATTGTCCCGTTGGGCAGACGCAACATGGGTTCATGAAGGGCAGGCCATGCTTAACTAATCTATTGGAATTCTACAAAGACATTATGAGCACGGTGGAAAACAGGGACCCAGTAGATGTGGTGTACCCAGATTTCCAAAAGGCATTTGACAAGATGCTGCACAAGAGGCTGCTGCATAAGATAAGGATGCATGGCATTAAGGGTAAAGTATTAGCATGGATCGCGGATTGGGGATGAATGAGTGCTATTCTGGCTGGCAATCAGGGACGAGTTGTGTGCCTCAGGGATCAGTGTTGGGTCCACAATTATTCAATTTGAGTTTGGGACCACACGTACTGTGTCAAAGTTTGCAGATGACACTGAGATAAATGGCAGAGGAACACCGATACTTTAAGTGAGTGGGCAAAGGTCTGACAGATGGAATACAATGTTAATAAATATGAAGTCATCCATTTTGGTAGAAGTAACAGTGAAAAGGACTATTAGAGTCATAGAGTCATAGAGATGTACAGCACAGAAACAGACCCTTTGGTCTAACTTGTCCATGCCGATCAGGTATCCTAACCTAATTTAGTCCCATTTGCCAGCACCTGGCCCATATTCCTCCAAACTCTTCTTATTCATATACCCATCCAGATGCCTTTAAATGCTGTAATTGTACCAGCCTCCACCACTTCCTCTGGCAGCTCATTCCACATACCACCCTCTGACTGAAAAGGTTGCCCCTTAGGTCTTTTTTATATCTTTCCCCTCTCACCCTAAAGCTATGCCGTCTAGTTCTGGACTCCCCCACCACAGGCAAAAGTCTTTGTCTACTTATCCTATCCACGCCCCTCATGATTTTGTAAACCTGTATAAGGTCACCCCTTAATCTCCGACGCTCCAGTTAAAATAGCCCCAGCCTGTTCAATCTCTCCCTATAGCTCAAACCCTCCAACCCTGGCAACATCCTTGTAAATCTTTTCTGAACCCTTTCAAGTTTCACAACATCTTTCCAATAGGAAGGAGGCCAGAATTGCAAGCAATATTCCAACACTGGCCCAACCAATGTCCTGTATAGCCACAACATAACCTCCCAACTCCAGTACTCCACACTCTAACCAATAAAGGAAAGCATACCAAACACTTTCTTCACTATTCTATCAACCTGTGACTCCACTTTCAAGGAGCTATGAACCTGCACTCTGAGGTCTCCTTGTTCATCAATAGTCCCCAGGACCTTATCATTGAGTGTTTAAGTCCTGCCCTGATTTGTCTTTCCAAAATGCAGCACCCCACATTTATCTAAATTCAACTCCATCTGCCACTTCTCAGCTCATTGGCCCATCTGATTAACATCCTGTTGTAATCCGAGGTAACCTTCTTCACTGTCCACCACACCTCCAATTTTGGTGTCATCAGCAAACTTAGGAGCTGTACCTCTTATGCTCACAACCAAATCATTTATATAAATGATAAAAATAGTGGACCCAGCACCAATCCTTGTGGCACTCCACTGGTCACAGGCCTCCAGTCTGAAAAACAACCGTCCACCACCACCCTCTGTTCTTCTACCTTTGAGCCAGATCTGTAGGCAAAATAGGTAAACAGCAGCAAAAAGCAAAACACAGATACAGGCGAATGCTATGAGTTTGTGAGTCCGTTCACAATTCAAGGTTGAAGAAATAGCATCGATGCGTTTACGGGGAAAGAGGATAAACACATGAGGGAGAGGGTCACGCTGACAAGGTTAGACGTAGAAGTGCTGTGGAGGAGGGATGGATGTGTGTTGGGGATGTGGAGACTCGAGTAAAGCACAAAGTAAAGTAAATCTTTAGTCAAATGGCCACTTCTTTGCTGCAGATTCTCTGATTTCTCTCACAATGCAAGCAAGAAAAGCCCAATGTAATAAAAATGTTAATTCCTACTGGTGCAGATAAATCTGTCACGTTGATTTTGGATACTCCATTATTTCTGATTATGAAGCCAATATATGTTTTATCTAGTCCTGATGATTTGAGTGAAACATTGGCACACAAATATTAATGATGCATTCATAGGATAGCAAGGTTGAATTTTAGTGAATACGAATTATGGATTTATTGGGTAACTGTTGAAATAAGCAGCATTCTTTTCCTAAATTCCACGAAAAAAGCAATTGGTAATGTGATTTCCAGAATTTTATTAAAATCTGTCTCTTGATTTAATTTTAAAAATATAAACCATCAGTACTAAGTTAGCCTGGAGCACTTTTTTAGAACAAAAAGACGGTGCTATTTTCTGGGTCTGTCGATTGTGAGGGAGGAAGATGGCCTTTAGTAGAGTGATATGCTCTTCCTGGTCAGATGTGGGAAATTAGGGAGAGTTTCCATATTACTGATGATTCTGTCTGCAGGAAGTGTCTTTGCTTGCAAATCTTATCAGATCACACAAATTGCTTGGTCCAGCAGTAAGAGGAAATGAGGAATTTACATAAGCTAGGGGGTGTGATGTATGGCAATTATAGGAAGGAAGAAAAGCCACAGATACAGTCAGGCAGATGGGTCACCGTCAGGAAAAGTAGGAGAGGGAGGCAGATAATGCATGAGTTTTCTCACACTATCCTTGTTTCAAACAAGTGGGCTGTTTGGAAAATGCAGGGGGTGATGGTCTCTTGGGGGAATGTAGCACAAACAGCCAAGTTTCTGGTATCCAAACAGGCTCTAATGTAATGAGGGCTATATTGGGTTCCAAGCAATCGATTGTGGTAGGGGACTTTCTAGCCAGAGGCACAGAGAGATGTTTCTGCAGCCAGCAGAGAAAAATCAGGATGGTCTGTTGCCTCGCTCGTGCAAGGATCAAGGATATCTCAGAGACAGTGCAGAATATACTCAAAAGGGGAGTGGGACCAGCAGGAAGTCATCGTACACATTGCAACTAATGACATAGGAAGGAAAAAAAGGAGATTCTAAAGGGAGAATATAGAAATTTAGGCAGGAATTTTAAAAAGAAGGTCCTTGAGAGTAGTAATATCCGGATTACTCTTGGTTCTATAAGCCAGTGAGGGTAAGAATAGGAGGATAGAGCAGATGAATGCATGGCTGAGGAGCTGGTGCAGGGGAGAAGGATTCACATTTTTAGATCATTGGAATCTCTTCCAGGTATAAGTGACCTGTACAAAAAGGATAGATTGCACCTAAATTGGACCTGAGGAGTGGGAGTGGTGTTTTTGATAAGGGATAGTGTTACAGCTGTACTGAGGGAGGATATTCCTGGGAATACATCCAGGGAAGTTGTCTGGGTGGAACTGAGAAATAAGAAAGGGATGATCACCTTATTGGGATTGTGTTATAGACACTCTAATAGTCAGTGGGAAATTGAGAAATACATTTGTGAAGAGATGAGGTTTCGGTAATCTCGAAAAGTAATAGGGTAGTTATGGTTCGGGATTATAACTTTCCAAACATAGACTGGGACTGTCCTAGTGTTAAAGGTTTAGATGGAGAGGAATTTATTATGTGTGTACAAGAAAACTTTCTGATTCAGAATGTAGGTATACCTACTAGAGAAGGTGCAAAACTTGACCTACTCTTGGAAAATAAGGCAGGGCAGGTGACTGAGGTGTCAGTGGAGGAGCACTTTGGGGCCAGCGACCATTATTCTATTAGTTTTAAAACAGTGATGGAAAAGGATAGACCGGATCTAAAAGTTGATGTTCTAAATTGGAGAAAGGCTAATTTTGATGGTATTAGGCAAGAACTTTCAAAAGTTGATTGGGGGCAGATGTTCTTAGGTAAAGGGATGGCTGGAAAATGGGAAGCCTTCAGAAACGAGATAATGAGAGTCAAGAGACAGTATATTCCTGTTAGAGTGAAAGGAAAGGCTGGTTGGTGTAAGGAATGCTGGATGTCTCGAGAAATTGAGGTTTTGGTCAAGAAAAAGATGGAAGCATGTGTCAGGTATAGACAGGAGAGATTGAATGAATCCTTCGAAGAATACAAAGGCCATAGGAACATACTTAAGAGAGAAATCAGGACGGCAAGAAGGGGAGAGCTTTGGCAAATGGGGTTAAGGAGAAGCCAAAGGGTTTTTATAAACACATTAAAGACAAAAGGGTAACTAGGGAGAGAACAGGGCGCCTCAAAGATCAGCAAGGCAGCCTTTGTGTGGAGCCGCAGGACAGGAGGGAGAGATTAAACAAGTAATTTGCATCAGTGTTTACTATTGAGGACATGGAAGGTATAGAATGTTGGGAAATAGATGGTGACATCTTGAAAAATGTCCATATTACACAGGAGGAGGTGCTGGATATCTTGAAATGTGTAAAAGTGGATAAATCCCTAGGACTTGATCAGGTGTACCCAAGAACTCTGTGGGAAGCTAGGGAAGTGATTGCTTGGCCTCTTGGTGAGATATTTGTATCATGGATAGTCACAGGTGAGGTACCGGAAGACTGGAGATTGGCTAACATGGTGCCACTATTTAAGAAAGGTGGTAAGGAAATGCCAGGGAACTGTAGACCAGTGAGCCTGACATTGGTGGTGAGCAGGTTGTTGGAGGGAATCCTGAGAGACAGTATTTACATGTATTTGGAAAGGCAAGGACTGATTAGGGATAGTCAACCAGGCTTTGTGCATGGTAAATAGCGTCTCATGAACATGATTGAGTTTTTTTGAAGAAGTAACAAAGAGGATTAACATGGGGCACTACTTTTCATCATTTATATAAATGAATTGGATGTGAGCATAAGAGGTATTGCTACTCCGTTTGCTGATGACACCAAAATTGGAGGTATAGTGGACAGCAAAGAAGGTTACCTCAGTTTACAATGGGATGTTGATCAGATGGGCCAATGGGCTGAGAAGTGGCAGATGGAGTTTAATTTAGATAAATGTGAGGTGCTGCATTTTAGAAAAGCAAATCAGAGCAGGGCTTATACACTTAATGGTAAGGTCCTGGGGAATGTTGCTGAACAAAAAGACCTTGGAGTGCAGGTTCATAGCTCCTTGAAAGTAGAGTCACAGGTTGATAGGATAGTGAAGAAGTCATATGGTATGCTTTCCTTTATTGGTCAGAGTATTGAGTACAGGAGTTGTGAGGTCATGTTGTGGCTGCACAGGACATTGGTTCGGCCACTTTTGGAATATTGCATACAATTCTGGTCTTCTTCCTATTGGAAGGATATTGTGAAACTTGAAAGCGTTTGGAAAATATTGACAAGGATTTGCCTGGGTTGGAGGATTTGATCTATAAGGAGAAGCTGAATAGACTGGGGCTGTTTTCCCTGGAGCGTCAGAGGCTGAGGGGTGACCTTACAGAGGTTTATAAAATCATGAGGGGCATGGATAGGATAAATAGACAAGGTCTTTTCCCTGGGGTTGGGGAGTCCAGAACTAGAGGGCATAGCTTTAGGGTGAGAGGGGAAAGATATAAAAGGGACCTAAGGGGCAACTTTTTTCATGCAGAGGGTGATGCGTGTATGGAATGAGCTGCCAGAGGAAATGGTGGAGGCTGGTACAATTGCAGCATTTAAAAGGCAGCTGGATGGGTATATGAATAGGAAGGGTTTAGAAGGATATGGGCCAAATGCTGGCAAATGGGACTAAATTAAGTTAGGATATCTGGTCGACATGGATGAGTTGGACCGAAGGGTCTGTTTCTGTGCTGTGCATCTCTATGACTCTCGACATCAGCAAGGTTCCCAGAATGCAATGTAACGAAAATGAATTTGGTACCTGTGGCTTTATTCATTATCCTAGCATGTTGTCATTGTCAGATTTTTCAGAAATGAGAGTTAAAATGAATACTACTCTGCCTTTGGCCAGGTTTAATTCAAACAAGTTTGTATGATATGTCTATAGGGAGGCAGCAAAGGGCTGTGTTCTGAAAGTGATTGAAACAGGGTTGCTTTTATCAATGTTTTAGCTGATTTAAAATGTTAGTAGAAGCAGCTTAACAGAGACTATTAAAGATAATTTCATTCTTTATGAATGTTAAAACATCTGGAGATTCGATACGGAATCAAACTCTTCTGGGGGCTGTTGAAAGGTCTGAAGTGAAAGGAAATCTAAAAAAAATGGCAGAAAGAGCAAAGTACATTTCCTTTCCCACCTTACCCCAGCACCTTTCACAACCACTAGCTCACTTCTGAAGTGAAGCCTCTGCTAGTTGGTGTTCAATAAAGTGTGCACAGCAAGATTCCATGAAAAGAATTGCCAATTCAGTGTTGGCCAGGTCATTGGTGAATCAAGTTATGGAATGGTTACTTCACAGAAAAAAGCCATTCTGCCTTTTGTGATTGTGTTGGCTTTCTCCTCAATGTCACTCGCCTCACAGTACAACACAAATAATGATCCACCTTCCTCTTGAAAGTCTCAGTTGAATCTGCCTCCACTGCATGCTCAGGCAGAGCATTTCAAATTCTAACTACCTGCAGTATATAAAAAAATCTTGTTTATCGATTTCCATTGCTTCTTCTGCCAATCAAATCTGTGCCCTCTGACAGTGCATCCACCAGTGGGAATAGCTTCTTTTTGTCAAATCTGCATAGTCCCCTTATGTTTTTGAATACCTCTATTCAATTTTCTCTGGCATGAGAACATTTTGTGACACTTTAAAAGATTCAGAAAAGATTTACAAGGATGTTGCCAGGGTTGGAGGGTTTGAGCTATCAAGAGAGGCTGAATGGGTTGGGTGTGTTTTCCCTGGAGTGTTGGTGGCTGAGGGGTGACCTCACAGAGGTTTAGAAAGGTTTAGAAAATCTTGAGGGGCATGGATAGGGTAAATAGACAAGGTCTCTTCCCTGGGATGGGGGAGTCCAAAACAAGAGGGTATAAGTTTAGGGTGAGAGGGGGAAGATTTAAAAGGGACCTCAGCGGCAATGTTTTCACGCAGAGGGTGGTGCATGTGTGGAATGAGCTGCCAGAGGAATTGGTGAAGGCATCCGGATGGGTATACAAATAGGAAGGGTTCAAGAGCTATTTGGGCCAAATGTTGGCAAATGGTACGAGGTGATTCTTGAATATCTGGTTGGCATGGACAAGTTGGACCGAAAGGTTTCTGAGCATGCTTTACATCTCTATGACTCTTTAAGTCCCCATTTATTTAAGTTCCTCAACCCTATGAATCTTTTCTGCACCCTCTCTTATGCCTGTACATCTTTCCTGAAGTGTGGTTCTCAGCAATGGACATAATATTCCAGCTGAAGCTGAACCATATTTTAAAGAAATCTCACAGAACTTTCGTGTTTCAGTATCTTATGCCTCAACTAGTGAAACAAAGGATGCTGAATGCTTCACTAACGGCTTTTTTCAATTTGTACCACCACCTTCTGGAAAGTCAAATCATGGTGCGAGTTTCATGGTGAATGGTAGGGCCTTCAGGAGTGCAGTGGAAAGAGGGTCATTGAAGTTCAGGTGCTTGGTTCTCTGAATTTGGATTCACAGGTAGACAGGGAATACAGAAAGCTTTTGGCACACTGGCCTTCATTAGTCAGGGCACTGAGTATAGAAGTTGGGAAGTTTTGTTGCAGTTGTACAGGATGTTGGTGAGTCTGCACTTAGAATATTGTGTTCAGTTTTGGTCACCTTGCTAGAGGAAGGTTGTTATTAAACTCCAAAGAGTGCAGAAGAAATTTGCAAGAATGTTGCCAGGATTCAATGGACTGAATTGTAGGGGGAGGTTGGACAAGCTAGGACCTTTTTCTGTACAGCACAGGAGATCATTTGGAAGTGTGTAAGATCATGAGAGGCACGGATGGGGTGAATACACTTAGGCTTTTTCCAAGGGTTGGTGAATCTAGGACGAGAGGGTATCAGTTTAAGATGAGAGGGGAAAGAATGAAAGGGAACTTGAGGGGCAGTGTTTTTACATTGAAGGGAGGTACGCATATGGAATGAGCTGCCCACAGAAGTAGTTGAGGCAGGTACATTAACAACATTTAAAAGGTATTTGGACAAATACAGGGACAGAAAAAGGGTAGAAGGATTTTGGAGTGAGTGCAGGGAAATGGTGTTCGCATTGATGGACATTTTGGTGGACATGATAGACCAGTTTGTACCAAAAGGCCTGTCTCAGTGCTGTAGGACTCTGTGAGTCCATGACCTTTGATTAAAGGTTAAAGCTAACTCTTTTGTCAGATATTGCCAGGTCTGCTAAATTTCTCCAACACTTCCTACTGTATTTCAGACCTGCTACTTACATGTCGATTGCACCAACCTGTCTCAGTGCTTTTGAAGTTCAACATGACTCTTGAAAGTCCTTAACTTTTCCAAGTTAGTATTGTCTGAAAGTTTTAATATTGTGCACTGTACACCAAAGATTAGATCATTCAGATATATCAGGCAGATCACAGTTCCAAACTACTGACCCCTGGGAATTTCATAGCAGATGTTCTTTCAGGTCATGTGTCTGGTCATTCAGCTAATTTCATATTCATGCTGTTCCTGTCCCTTTTATGAAATGAGAATATGACAAAATTGCTCAAAAAGGACTAAAAGAAATGAGAATATGACAATCACCAAGAAATATGAAAACAGTTGGTAAATTTATTTTTTATACAATGTAGCGAGCAAGTAAGATAAAGGAGAGCAAGTTAAGTGATCTATTTGGATTTCCAGAAGTCTTTGACTAGGTGAGGTGAAGGAAGCTGCTAAATAAGATGAATACTTGGAAAAGTTGCAAGCATGGATAGAAGATTGGCCGAACAGCAAAACAGAGAGTGAAGATAAAGGGGTCTTTTTTAGGATGGCAGACATTGACTTGAGGAGTTCTGTGGCATCTGTGTTGGGACAACAATTCATTTTGGATGAAGAAATTCTTTTGCAGCCACATTATTTATATGGTGAGTCCAGTTCAGTTGAGGAATAATATAATTGTATTGGAAGCAGCTCACAGAAGGTACACTCATGTGGTTCCATAATTGAATGGAATGCTTTCTGAGAGAATGTTGGACAGGGTAGGACAGCATCCACTGGAGTTGAGAAGAATTAGAAGTGATTGTTGTGAAACTGACAAAATTATAAGGAGACTTGATAAAGTTCTGTGGATCCTGAAATGATGTTTTTGGACAGACGAGAACTTGTCTTTCATTTAAAAGTAAGGACTCTCTCGTTTAAGATAGAGATAAGGATGATATTTTTCATTATTAAGTGGATTAGAGAGTCAAATTGGGAGGATTATAAAGATTGTTGATTCCCAAATGAGTCCAAGTTTACAGGGGAGATGGAAAAGTAAACTGAGATCGAATTCAGATCAACCATGATCAAATAGTAGAGCTAGCTCGAGCAACGAAATGGACTCTTCCTGCTTGTATATCTGTTGTGCAGTACTTCATCAAACTATTTTGCAAGTCCATGTACAGCACATTGGTCACAGCAGTAAAATCAATCCTCTCTGTTGTGTCATAAAAAAACTCAAACAAGTGAGGCAGACACAAATTTGGTCTGAAAGAATCTGTGATGACTTTGCTTAATTTACATTCATTAGTCAAAGAGACCACAAATTCTGTCCTAAGTTATCATTTCTAAAAGCTTTCCCACCACCCCAGACTGGCCAGTAGTTGCTGGGCTTGTAGTCGTTACAATTAGCGAATTTATCAGATTGCGACAGTTTGGAATTGTGTCTTCAATTTAATGTAAAGTGGAGGGCTCATGTGACCTGTTCAGAAATTTGCTTGACAGTGGATCTGGGATGGTTAAAGATCAAAGGGATACCTGATAGGACAATGCGTTCATTGGGCAATGGCATTCAATGTTTCTGGTCAGGCAAAATAACAGGAATCTATGTTTCCCAAAATTCCATGAAGATGTTGATAGATTCAGGCTAAAAACACCTGTGTTGTAAATTGCCAATTTTCTAAAATGAAACAAAGTTTGGGTCAGAAACATCTCAATGGGTTTCTAGTTTGATGTAAGGCTGAAGTGTTTCACATTTCTGTTGGGAATTTTGCCAGGGGAACCATTTTTGAGATCAGGTTACAGGCATCCCCAAATCAATGAAGATCACAGAAAGACAGCAAAGTTCCATGTGATCAGCAGACAGAAAGGCTTGTTTCACTTTGTGAGCTACCAAAGCCGGATGTGAGAGAAAGATAGTGCATTGCAGGAGAGATGGATCCTGCAACCATTTAAGAATGCCATGAGACTTGTCCTGGCATGGCCAGAGGGCAAGAATCAATGAAAATATTTTAGCGCTGGTCGTGAATTTAGCAAAGTCTGTGAAAACAAAGGGAAGTGTCCAGAGATGGTCCCTCACAGTTACTACATGATAAGATGGGGAAATGCTATCACATTGAAAGCTGGCAACAACAATGGACTGTTCACTGTAATTCCTTGGAAAACACAGTGAGTGATGAGTTTAAAAGGGAAATGCTCCTTTCTATAGTTTGAATTATAAGTTGTGAAGATGAATTAGAAAATCAAATGGTGACACAATGTATAGATTTGCAGGGGGAGTTGCCCTGGAATTCCTCAATATTGACTTTTGGCTGCTTCTTGGCCACTTGAAGTTGCATGACATTGGGTAAATATGAGCAAGGAAACCTCCTATTGATAACCATGTACTGCCCCTCATCAACTGATAAATGATGAACACCACTTGGAGCAAACAATGACGTAAGCAAGGGTGCAAAATGTACATTGGGTCGGTGATTTCAATGTCTGCCATCAAGAGTAACTTGGTGGCCACAGCACTGTAGATCGAGCTGATCCTGTCCAAAAGGGCACTGCTCTTGGACTTCGTCTGCAGTGAATGGCAAGGGAACCGGCAAGAGGGAAAACATTCTTGACCTCATCCTCACCAATCTCTGTCTACTGCAGATGCATCTGTCCATGAAAGAGATGGTAATCGTGGCCATCGCACAATGCTTGTGGAGACCAGGACCCGTCTTCACATGAGAATGCATTCCATTGTGATGTGTGATATTGTCAACAAGCTCAATGGGATAGTTTTCAACTAGAACTGGCAAATGAAGACTGGGCATCCATGAGATGCTGTGGACCACCATCAGCAGCAGAATTGTACTCCAGTACAATGTGCAACCTCATGGCCTGGCATATTTCCCCAATGAACTGTTACCATCAAACGAAGACATCAACCCAGGTTCAATGAAGAATGCAGGAGGGCATGCCAGTAGCAGTACCAGGCATCCTGAAAATGAGCTGTCAACTTGGTGAAGCGAGAAAATGGAACCGTTCATGCGGTAAACAGCATACGTAGCAACTAACAGACAGAGCTAAGCAATTCCACAACAAACATAAGACCATAAGACCATAAGACATAGGAGTGGAAGTAAGGCCATTCGGCCCATCAAGTCCACTCCGCCATTCAATCATGGCTGATGCGCATTTCAGCTCCACTTACCAGCGTTCTCCCCGTAGCCCTTAATTCCTCGAGACAACAAGAATCTATCAATCTCGGCCTTGAAGACATTTAGCGTCCCGGCTTCCACTGCACTCCGTGGCAATGAATTCCACAGGCCCACCACTCTCTGGCTGAAGAAATGTCTCCGCATTTCTGTTCTGAAATGACCCCCTCTAATTCTAAGGCTGTGTCCACGGGTCCTAGTCTCCTCGTTCAACTGAAACAATTTCCTAGCATCCACCTTTTCCAAGCCATGTATTATTTTGTACGTCTCTATTAAGTCTCCACTTAATCTTCTAAACTCCAACGAATACAATCCCAGTATCCTCAGCCGTTCCTCATATGTTAGACCTGCCATTCCAGGGATCATCCGTGTGAATCTCCGCTGGACACGTTCCAGTGCCAGTATGTCCTTCCTGAGGTGTGGGGACCAAAACTGGACACAGTACTCCAAATGGGGCCTAACCAGAGGTTTATAAAGTCTTAGTAGTACATCTCTGCTTTTGTATTCCAACCCTCTTGAGATAAGAGACAACATTGCATTCGCTTTCTTAATCACGGACTCAACCTGCATGTTTACCTTTAGAGAATCCTTGACTAGCACTCCCAGATCCCTTTGTGGTTTGGCTTTATTAATTTTCTCACCATTTAGAAAGTAGTCTATGCTTTTATTCTTTTTGCCAAAGTGCAAGACCTCGCACTTGCTCACGTTAAATTCCATCAGCCATTTCCTGGACCACTCTCCCAACCTGTCAAGATCCTTCTGCAGCCTCCCCACTTCCTCAGTACTACCTGCCTGTCCACAGATCAGATTTAGGCTCTGCAGCCCAACCACATCGAGTCGTGAATGGTGGTGGACAATTGCTGTGGACAATTGCTATGTACCAGGCCAGACCCCTTCAAACCATTTCAAGAAAGTAGCTCTGACCCCAGCTTTGCTAATTGCTTCTAGTAGGTATCGAGTGGATATTTCAGGAGTGATGCAACTGGCCCAACCACTGAGTTTTAAACAAAACAGAATTTATGTGCAAGATTACTGAATGAAGCATGAACAAAAGAACACAGAATACAGAATAAATTAACCTATCTGAAAATCCAACAGATTATCCCAATTTAATGATGCTGTTCCAAATACGTGCAACAATCCCCATAAACACCCCTGTGGAAAAAAAGGAAGTTCAAATACAGGGTCTTACAACTTCATAAAGATAAAAGCAAACTTTGACAAAGGGTCAGTTAGACTCGAAACGTCAGCTCTTTTCTCTCCTTATAGATGCTGCCAGACCTGCTGAGATTTTCCAGCATTTTCTCTTTTGGTCTTACAACTTCATGACTGACTGCCTGCTGAAACCAAACCAAACCAAACCAGAGAAAAACTGAGCTGGGAGAACTGGCCACTCCCCTTTCAGTACACATGTGCTTTTATTTAAACTTGAAAGCCTTTTTCCTGAGGCAGTATCTGCTAGTTTTAATTGGCCCTAAAACCCTTCAAAGCCAGACCTCCCAGCAACTCTGAGTTTACAATCACGTTGAAAAAAAAAACCAAGGACAACATTACCTTATTAAGGGAGCAGCATCATCACACAATTAAACAACTCATTGAAGGAATATGCTCCATGAACATTCTCATCAATGACGGGGAAACCCAACACATCAGTGCAAAATAAAAAGCCTGAAGTATTCACAATAAATTTCAGCCAAAAGTTCCCAGTGGATGGTCTATCTCGGCCTCCTCCACAGGATCCAGCATCACAGATGCTAGTCTTCAGAAATTTGATTCACTGCACGTGATATCAAGAAATGGCTGGAGGCATAGGATACTGCAAAGGCAATGGGCCCTGAGAACATTCTGACAATAGCACTAGAGACATATGTTCCAGAACATGATGCATCCCCAGCCAACCTGTTTCAACACAATGGTGTCTACCTGACAATGTGGAAGATTGCCCAGGTTGGGTACTGAACACAGAAAGGACAAATCTAACTCAAGCAATTCCTGCCCCATCAGTCTACTCTCAATTATTAGTAAATGGTGGAAGGTGTCATCAATAGTGTCATTAAACAGCACTTGCTGAGCAATCACCTGCTCACTAATGCCCAGTTTGCATTCAGCCAGAGCACTCAGTTCCAGACCTCATCACAGTCTTGGATCAAACATGGACAAAAGATCCAAATTCAAGAGGTGAGGTGAGAGTGACAGCCATTGACATCAAGGCCACATTTGACCAAGTACGGCATCAAGGAGCCCAACCGAAATTGGAATCAATGGGAATTTGGGACAAACTCTCAATGAGTTCCAGTCACACAGGAAGATTGTGTGTTGTTGTTGGAGGGTAATCATCTTAACTCCATGACATCTGGACATGAGTTCCTCAGGGTAGTGTCCAAGATCCAACAATCTCCAGTGATGATTGCACAGTGCACAACTTTTCAGATATTGAAGTCCAAATGCAACAAGACCTGGACAATGTTGAGGCTTGGGCTGTCAAATATCGGAGTCAAAAGGTATGGTGCTGGAAAAGCACAGCAGGTCAGGCAGCATCCGAGGAGCAGGAGAGTCGACCTTTTGAGCATAGGCCCTTCATCAGGAATGTGGGGTCAGGTGCCAAGGGGGCTGAAACGTAAATGGGAGGGGGTGGGGCTGGAGCTGGGGCTAAGGTAGATCTGGAATGAGATGAGGGGAGGGGAGATGAGGAAACTAATGAAATTGATATTGATGCTGTGTGGTTGGAGGGTCCCAAGGTGGAAGATAAGGTGCTTGTCCTCCAAGTGCAGGGTGGCTTGGGTATGGCAGTGGAGGAGGCCCAGGACCTGCATGGCCTCAGCAGAGTGGGAGGGGGAGTTGACGTGGTTGGCCACAGAGCTGTCGGGTTGTTGGGTGCGTGTGTCCCAGAGATGTTCTCTGAACTGTTCTGCAAGTTGGCGTCCTGTCACCCGAGTGACCTCACCCACTCCAGAGACAGTCTCCGCCCCCACTCCCAACTCCAGCCCTATACAGGTCCTAACCCCCAGCCCTGCCATATTTTTCCCATCTCCCTAGATCTCCTCCTCACTGAGGATGAACAATCAGTCCTCAGTAAAGGTTTTACCTTCATCCCACTATACTTCCAGATCAATTAATTCAATGCGCATCGCGACATTTAATTTTCTTCCGCTGTCTCCGTCTCCATACTTACTTTTTCCATCAGGACTCCCTCCCACCCTCTGAAGACCCCTTTGCCTGCCTCCAACACACACCATCCACTTGGACACCCTGTACTAGTCTGTTAATTACCCTCGATCACTTCATCTTCAACTACCACTGTGACATTGACCACCCCAACCTGTTTGCCTCTCACCCACTCCAACCTCTCACCCTCACAACGCGCAACCCTCCACTCCCTCTGCTTCAACCCCAATCTCACCATCAAACTACTGGACAAGGGGGGGGGAGGGGGGGGGGCGGGCGCAGTGGTAATTTGGTGCATCTACCTGTACATCGCTGATGCTAGGCGCCAACTCACAGACACCTCCTCCTACCGTCTCCTCGACCATGACTTCACCTCTCATCACCAAACTATCACCTCCCAGACCATCCACAACATCATCACTTCAGGGGATCTCCCATCCACAGCTTCCAACTTAGTTCCAACATAGTTCAGGAACCTCACGCCATCTAGTTCGACTCTTACCCAAAATTCACAAACCTGCTTGTCCCGGTCGACGCATCATCTCTGCCTGCTCCTGACCCACCGAACTTATCACCTCATACCTTGACACCCCCCTCCCACCTTGGTTTAGGAACTTTCCACTTACATTTGGGACACCACCCATGCCCTCCACCTCCTCCATGACTTTCAGTTTCCCGGCCCCTAATGCCTCATCTTCACCATGAACATCCAGTTCCTATATATGGCCATCTGCCATGATGAAGAATTCCAAGCCCTCCGTTTCTTCCTCTCCTGCCGACCCAACCAGTATCCCTTCATCAACACAGTCATTCGATTGGCTGAACTGGTCCTCACCCTCAACGACTTCTCCGTCAAATCTTCCCACTTCCTCCAGACCAAAGCGGTAGCCATGGGCGCCCGCATGGGCCCCAGTGATGCCTGCTTCTTTGTCGGGTATGTGGAACAGTCCATCTTTTGCAGCTAAACCGGCACCATTCCCCACTTTTTCCTCTGCAACATTCATGTCTGTATCGGTGCCACCTTGTACTCCCACAAGGAGGTTGTACAGTTCATCAACTTCACCAACACCTTACACCCTGACCTCAAGTTCAATTGGACCATCTTGGACACCTCCCTCCCATTCCTGAACCTCTCTATCTCCATTTCCAGCGACCAACTCAACACAGACATGGACTTCAAACCCTCTGACACCCACAGCCACCTGGATTACCCCTCCTTCCATCCGCTCTCCTGTAAAAACACTATCCCTTACTCCTAATTCCTCTGCCTCCAGGAGGAGCAATTCTACCCCAGAACTCCCCCAGATGGCCTCCAACTTCAAGGACCGTAATTTCCCCTCCCACATGATCAACAATGTTTTCCAACGCATCTCCTCCACTTCCCGCACCTCTGATCTTGAACCCCACCCCTCCAACTGCAACAAAGATAGAACCCCCACCCCAGTCCTCACCTTCAACCCTGCCAAACTCTGGATGCCACACATCATCCCCCAGCAGTTCTGCCGCCTCCAGTCAGGCCCCATCACCACAGATATATTTCCTTCCCGACCCCTGTCTGCGTTCTGCAGAGAACATTCCCTCCATGACTCCCTTGTTAGGTTCACGCACCCAACAAACTCAATGCCCTATGGCCAACCACATCAACTCCCCTCCCACTCCACCAAGGACATGCAAGTCCTGGGCCTCCTCCACTGCCAAATCCAAGCCACGCGATGCCTGGGGGAAGAATGCTTCATTTTCCGCCTTGGGACCCTTCAAGCACACACCATCAATGTCGATTTCACCAAGTTCCTCATGTCCCCTCCCCCCACCTTATTCCAAATCCAACCTTCCAACTCGGCATCGCTCTCTTGGACTGTCCTACCTGTCCATCTTCCTTCCCACCAATCCGCTGCACCCTCTGCTCTGACCTATCACCATCACTCCCACTTTCATCTACCGGTCAAATTCGCAGCTACCTTCCTCCCTGCCCCACCCCTCTCCCATTTATCTTTTAGCCCCATTGATCCTCCCCCTGCCACATTCCATTTCGGGCTGATGCCCAAAACGCCAATTCTGGTGCTCCTCGAATGCTGCCTGACGTACTGTGCTTTTCCAGCACCACACTTTTTGACTCTGATTTCCAGCATCTGCAATCCACACTTTCTCCTTGAGCTGATAAATGGCAAGTAACTATCACACCACACAAATGCCAGGCAATGACCATTTCCAACAAGAAAAAATCAATCATTGTCCCTTCACATTCAATGGCATTACCACTGCTGAATCTCCAATTATCAATATCCTAAGGATTATAATTGTCCAGAAACTGATCAGGGCTGACCACATAAAATAATGGCTGCAGAAGCAAGTCAGAGGTTTGGAATTCTGCAGTGAATAACTCACCTCTTAACTCCTCAAAGCTTGTCTTCAATCGAAAAGGCATATGTCAGGAGTGTGATGGACTACTCCCTACTTGACTGGATGACTGCAGTTCCAAAAACACTCAAGAAGCTTGACACCATCCATAACAAAGCAAGCTCATTTGATTAGCACCACATCCACAAACATCAATTCCCTCCACCACTTGGAATCCTCATGTTAATTCCAAATTAAAACAAGTTACAGATGAAAACTAATGTCCAAAAGATGAAAGTTGGATGAAATTATGGTGGGAAAACAGAATGCAGATAAATGTTCAACAGTTAGATGAGGTATTTCAATTCCGAAATCTGGGAAGCATCTTGTCAGAAAATGAACACTGCCAGAAATAAATCAACGAGAAGCACTTTAGAACTTCAGCAAAATTCTTTAGACAGTAGTTTTCAAACCCACAATCACTACCATCTACAATGACAAAAGCAACAAACACATGGCATGAGCATCCCGACTTGGAAATGTGTTGTTATTCATGAAACGTTACTGGGTCAAAATCCTGGAACATTGTGGAACTACCTGCAGCATTTGAACTGCAGCAGTTCAACAAGGCAGCTTCAGTCACAGCCAAATTCCGTGTCTGACTTTATAGGTTGATACTGAAACAGAGTATTTTAATGTGGTATTTCAGCAGCATGAACCAGTCGACTTTAAAGAGATTCCAATGTTGGAGAAGGAAAACAGATTTGATTTGATATAATATCTTTCATTACCTCAGGATGTCTCAAATCACTTTACAATGAGATACTTTAAGTCACTACTGTAAAGCAGAAATACATGGCAGTCAATTTATCCATCGATAAATCTTACAAATAGCAACTTGATAATGAACAGATTGTCTACTGCAGATGTTAAGTGAGGGAAAAATTATGGTCTGTTCTGCAGTATCAATTAAGGGTTAGGATTCACTTGAGAAACTGCAATTTCTGTCCGGGTAAAACAATTAATTCCTGCAGCAATAGAATCCTAATTCTAAACTGAAACAACTGTTGGACTAAAAACTAACATGCAAAAAGATGCAAGTTGCAAAAGTTGGAAGAAACGGTGGGGGAAATGTTCAACTGGATGAGGTATCACAATTTACATATCTGGGAAGCACCTTGTCACCTCTTGGGCAATGCCAGAAATAAATCAGAACCAGAACAGCAATGACAAAGAAATTGTTCTCCAAACATAAAGAATTGCTCATCAAAAAAAAATGAGAAGGGAACTGAATAAAAGAGCTGTAAAAACATGTTTTTTTTTAGTTTTGTTGTATATGGCTAAAGACAGACCTTTAGAAAAGCAGACATCCAAAGACTGTAACATTGTGAAGTGTGGTTCTGGAAAAGGCTGGAATGGGTCAGTTGCAGAGAACACAATTGCAGTGAAGATGTTCTCAGGATGGTGAAAGAGGAAAAGCCATTTCCAGATACTGTGAAAGTTTTGTCTGTTCTATTCGGGAGCTTTTAAACTAGTATTTTTTAAATTCATTCATGGGATCAGGGTGTCACTGGGTATATTTGCATTTATTGCCCATCCACAATTGCCCAGAGGGCATTTCAAGATTCAACCAGATTGCTGGTGGGTCTGAAGTCACAGATAGGCGAGATCAGGTAAGGATAGCAATTTCCTTCCCGAAAGGACATTAGTGCATGAGATGGGTTTCTCAAACAATGGACATTGGATTCACGGCCATCATTGGACTCTTAATCCTAAATTTGTTTTTGGATTCAAATCCCACCATTTGCTTTAGCAGGATTTGAACCAGAGTCCCCATGACATTCCCGGGGTCCAGGGATGAAAAGTCCAGGTGGTAATATCACAAGGTCATTGCCTCCCCTCTTCAACCTCGCTGGGGGGAGGGGACAGGGAGATAGAGAAAGCAGAAGAGAAAGACATATAAGGATGGTTCTCAAGTTAAAGACAGAAAGTTAATCAGACAAGGTGGGCAACAGCAAGTCAGAGAATGAGGTAACTCTGAAGAACAAACAGTGCAGTTTCACAGTTTACCTTGGGAGACCTAATATCAGAATTGTGTACTGCAGCTGGGAGGGATCAGTGATGATTTCAGAGCCTGATCAGCTCAGTGTTTGATTTTAAGACTGATAAAATTTATCAATTTTAACCTTTTTTTTCGCAAATCTGTAATCGTGATTTGGGTGAGGGTAAACTTGAAAAGGTTCAGAAAAGATTTACAGGGATGTTGTCAGGATTGGAGGCTTTGACCAATAGGAGAGACTGAATAGGCTGGGGCTTTCCCTGGAGAATTGGAGGCTCAAGAATGACCTTCCAGAGGTTTATAAAATCATGAAGGGCAAGGATAAGGTGCAGAACAAAGGTCATTTTCCTCAGATGGGGGAGTTCAAAACAAAGGGGCATTTTTTAAAGTGAGGGGAGAAAGATTTAAAAGGCACCTAGGGGCAACTTTTTTTCACCCAGAGGATGAAATGTAGAATGCACCCATATGTGGAATGAACTGCTAGAGGAAATGATATGTGAAGGTACAGTTTCAACATTTAAAATACATTTGGAGAGGGACATGAATAAGAAAGGTTTAGAGGGATATGGATCAAATGCAGGCAATTGGGACTAGTTTAATTCAGGAAACTTGGTTGGCATGGACTGGTTGGACTGAAGGGATTCTTTCTGTGTAGTTGACTCTATAACAAGATTTGTTTCGCTGTATTGCAAGACAAGAGAAGCAAGAGCTGATTTAAGGAAGATTAAAAGGATGTAGGGAGAGGTGGAAAAGAATGATGATGTTAGGCAATTTTAAATTGCAAATGTGAGATTGTGAGGCATGGAGAATGAGTAGAGGAACTGCTGTTCAACGCTGACTACTACAACTGGGAAATCCAGATGAATAAGACCTGTTTTTCTGACAAGAACTATCTACTGTATGTTTGGTGTTCCACATCAGTGGGGCAGAGCAGTTGAAATCAGGCTTCACTATTCCCAGAGTCATCGCAGAAGTAAAAGATTTTTAAAACTAAGCAGAATCCCTTAGTTTACCTGTTTCATAGACCCAAGCTGACAAAATACACAGATTAGGTTCCTGAATTAAACAAGAATTATGATTTTAAATTAATAAATAAATAGCTAACTGCAGATAGAAGGAAACTTGAGTCATCAATGTATGACTTCATACGTTAAAAGACTACCCCACTTGGAGACTGCCTGCTTGCACACATATTGAGACAGAAACAGACAGAAAAAAGAAAATACACTTTATGGGTGGAAGAACAGACTGGGAAGGCAGTACAAAGATCCCTGTTCACATGGTTTGCTGAGATGGTCCTTTTGGCTTGTCGGTACATGCTGCTTCTTGATTCTCCTTTTCCAGATACCTGTATTTGCTTGCTGAAAGTACAGATGGCTGGTTAATGCTATTAAAGCCTCTGGCTTACTGGTGAAGACTAACAGTTTACAGAAACTGCTGAGGAAAAAAAACTGGCTTTTTTCAAGCTTAAACTGTTATTTTTACCATAGAGGAGTGACAACTCCTCTCCTGGCCGATATAGAGAAACATAGAAAATAGGTGCAGGAGTAGGCCATTCCACCCTTCGAGCCTGCACCACCATTCAATATGATCATGATTGATCATGCAATTTCAGTGTTCCACTCCCATTTTCTCTCCATAACCCTTGATCCCTTTATGCACAGGTGGCATGTCCAGCTCCCTCCAGATTTTTTTAATCAAGTGGCCCCAATAGCTTTCTGTGGGAGAGAATTTCACAGATTCACAACTCTCTGAGTTAAGAAATTCTTCTTCATCCAGTCCTGAATGACTTACCCCATATTCTTAGACTGTGACCCTGAGTTTTGGACTTTCCTAACATCAGGAATATTCTACCCACATCAAGCCTGTCCAGTCCCATCAGGATTTTATATGTTTCTATGAGATCCGCCTGAAGTCCAAAGCCCAGTCAATCCAGTCTTTCTTCATATGTCAGTCCTGCCATCCCAGGAATCAGTATGGTGAACCTTTGCTGGACTCTCTCATTAACAAGAACATCCTTCCTCAGATTAGGAGGCCAAAGCTTCACACAACACTCAACATGTGGCCTCACCAAGACCATGTACAGCTGCAGCAAGACATCCTTACTCTGATACTCAAATCCTCTCGCTGTGAAAGAGACCATCACATTAACTTTCCTCACTGCCTGCTGTACCTGCATGCCAACCTTCAGTGACTATTCCACCATGGTCTCGTTGCACCTCACCTTGTCCGAAACTGCATCATTCACCTCACATTTAGCCAAATTATGTTGCATTTGCCAAGCATCTACCCAATCAGCCAGTCTGTCCAAGTCACTCTGCAGCCTCTTAGCTTCCTCCTCACAGCACACACTACCACCTAGCTTGGTGTCATCTGCAAATTTGGAGATAATACACTCAATTCCTTTGTCCAAATCATTCATGCATATTGTGAATAGCTGAGGTCACAACATTGAACACTGCGGTACCCCACATGTCACTGCTTACCTCTCTGAAAAGGTCCTGTTCATTCCAACTTTCTGCTTCCTGTCTGCAAACCAGTTGTCTATGCACATTACAGTCTGCTTTAATTTCGCTTGCTAACCTATTGTGTGGAACCTTGTCAAAAGCCATTTGAAACTCCAGATACACAACATCCACTGGTTCACCCTTGTCCACTCCACTGGAAAATTCCAGAAGCTTTGTCAAGCATGATGTCCCCTGAGTGAATCCATGCTGACTTGAAACAATTTTTCCACCATTTTGAAAAGCACATAGCTGGCCTTAGTCATTAAAGCTGGTCACTTGTTACCAGCCCAATCTCTATTCACACCCAGTCCCCCCAGCGCCAGTTTGTCTATAACCAGACTTCCACTACAGCTCAAACAATCAACTTTATACTCAATATTTACAATAAGTGTCAGGTTACTTGCTTTGAATAAATACAGCAATCTTTCAACACTAATTAGTTTTAAAACAATCTTTTCCCACTTCAGTCCACAATCATAAATACAGAAAAGTAGAAAGATCCATTTTTTTGACATGATAACTATAAATAAATACTGGAAAGTCCTCTGTCAGATTTTGCACATACCCCAGTCTGTTTTCAAATTAATTATTTGAGTTGAAAATGTTCTCAAGAACATCTGAGATTGATGCTTCCAGGGGCTTGATTGAAAGCTGCACATTTCAATTGTATTTCTCACAATAGGATTGGTTTTCATCTTTTATGAGCACAGCTTTGGAGCGTTGCTTTTTCTTTGAAAGAGTATCCTTTTGAAAGTCATCTTTCACCACATCCTCAAATCCCAGAAATTTGATTTCCAATGATTCTCAAATTACCCAACGTTTCCACCCAAAAGAGTGCGCAGGTAAACCCACACAAAGGTTTTGGCTGGGACACTGTGAATTACTACAAGAGTGATACAGGAAGTAATTCAATCCACAGTGCCTCTTCTTTTATGCACTGTAAGTACCACACTTTACCTCATGTTTATTCCAAAATGATAAAGCTGAGAAAAACAATCCATTACTGTGCCAAGTCACAACCGAAACCTATATTTGTGTGGTACTTTCAACACCTTCAAACACAAGAACAGCAACAAACAAAGATTGACAACAAGCCACTTGAGGACTTAATACAAAGTACATTTTAGTGAGTGCCTGAAAGGAAACAGTGAGTTGGAGAAAGATGGTGAGGATATTCCAGAAGCTTTGGTGTAAGTTGGTGGGGGGTGGGGGGGAGGGGGAGGAGCGTGTGGTGTTGATTTGAAGGAATGAGAATACTGCTTCCCGAGTGCAGTGTTCAATTGTTCTAGAGTTTTTAATGATTTTCAGTCGGCAGCTGCCAGTTCACTGAATGCACCACTCTACACTGCCTGATAAAATTTCAATTTGATATTTGCTACCAGTGATTTGAACCTGTCCCTTTGTCCTACTCTCATAACTGAAAGGCACTTTCCAGTTCTTGACATAGCTATAACATTCAATATCTTAAACGTGTCTGTCTCATTTCAGATACTTCCTATCAAAGCCAAAGATTCTTCACAGTAAAAATATTGTTTCTATGTGGCAATGTGAATGTGGTTGTGTCACTTTGTTTCATCTGATATTCAGATCAAAGTGTCTATCTTTTCTGCTAAGTTAAAACTTTGACAACAGGTCTCAGGTGTGAGGCTTCACTCAGCAGTAACTGCTGTGTTCAAAGTTGGTGACTCAAAGTCCAAGTGACCTCCAATGCTATGAATCAACACATGGAATCACCACACAGACACAATCATCAACAGCTTTGAAATTATGATGTGGGACTTTGGCTTCTGAATAACTCACATGAGTTGGATGAGTCCCGAAATCAGAAGTCCAGTGTCTAAACTCTGCACTTATTGTTTTGTACGGAAAGCAGTGCAAATTTTATATGCGCATTTCGGAGAGGCAGCTGCTGTTTTTTTATGGCTGATGCTATTTGAAATGTAATGCACAGAGATTAGCACTGGTAGCAGTAGGTCTGAACTCTGTGGATCTGTTTGGATAGCCAGGGTAGCCGTTTGGAGAGGTATGGTATTCCTTTGTACATGTGCCTGGAGCAAAATTGAGGGAGATAAACTGCCCTGTGGGAGAAGTAACACACCCTATGTGATTGTTAAAAGTGGGCATGAATTGTATGAATTCATTGGAACTGTGAATCTCGTTTTGACTATCAAAAATGATGAGAAAAGTGTTAAGAGAAACTGTCTCAATGAACAATCAAGCTATCAAGGCATTTATAATCCCTGTTGTTTAAATTATGGGGGAAAAAACCGTCAAGACATTTATAACCCTTGTTGTTTAAATAATAGGAAAAAAACTGTTTGGAATGTTAAAAAATCTTCATTTTCTGTTTCATTCACCACACAGTTGGTGTTGAATGACTGATTTCATAATCATCCATGAACTTACTAACCTACTCTTCCACTACTTCATCCAAGTCACTTATAAAAGTCTTATCTATTACCCGCAACTATCCACATGTTTGAGCTGGGTATTAAAATCTCCTTCCCGAGGCAGAGCTGGCTCTTTTCCACAAAGGTGGGTCTCTCAGATCAGAGTGGATCTTCTCCTAGGTCTTCTTGGGTTTCCACATGATCTTTTTGTAATGAGTCTTGCTGTGAATCTTCCATGCGAGCCTTTGCTGGGTCTTCACTCAGGGGATGGCATCCAGGTGTGTTTTTTATCCCCACCTCATCTATGACCCTGCAGAATATTCAGAGGCCTTTGGTCAATGGGGCCATGAGTTGTGTTCAAATCATTGAATGAGGTTGCACCAACACCCTTCATTGGTGCTGTACTGAGAGATGTAAAGTGCACATACTCACCAGAATGGCTGAGTTAAATGTTTCCTAGACACAACCCCCAGGCTGCTTGGAACTGCTCCACCTCCCCCTTCCCCCACCCCACCGAAACTCTCTTGCATCAATGATCTTAGTTTCCACTGTTTTCTGCAGCCAATGGCAGCTGGCTGTTGCTTAATTTAGTTCGGTCAATTTCCTGTCAGGCCTTTTTTCTCCAACTCTTTGTCAATTTAAAATGTCCAATTTTAGGCGCATGATCATTTGATCACAGTGGGCAGGGAGACATCCCAAGGTAACATGGATATGGATGGGAAATGTGTGCAAGTGTGAAAGGTGAGGGCTGGATGCCCTATTTTGACTTTTTGTTGGCATTTTCAGTGCTACGACAGAGTGCCCGTGTACTGAGGCAGACCTTCAGTCCAGACCGCTACCACATGAGGCAATCTTTACACACATGTGATGTCTCCCAGTCTGACTCTTAGAGGACTGCACAACCTGAGAACAAAATTTTAACTTCTGGATTGCTTCTTCCCGGGATTGGTTTATGGACGTTGGAATTGTCCTGACTTTATCATAAATTCGTAAAAGTTCAGGCTCCAATTTCTAGCAAAGACATGACATATTTTCAGCTAACATTCTCTTCATTTTAACAAATCATTGATTGAATACAGATAGAAATTTCAGTTTGCATGTTCAAAATTTTGTCCTGTGGTCTTAAACAGTTTTAAGTTTTCTGACAGGTGTGTTGAATGAGAAAGTAAAAACTGAATCGATTTTTAAGATCGAAAAGAGGCCTGAACAATCTCCATCCACCACCACTCTCCTCCGCCTGGCTGAACTTGTTCTCTCTCTCAACAACTTCTCCTTCAACCCATCCCATTTTCTCCAAATCAAAGGTGTAGCAATGGGTACCCGCATGGGTTCTAGCTATGTTTGCCTTTTCATGGGGTATGTGGAATATTTCTTGTTCCAGGCCTACCCAGGTCCCCTCCCACAACTGCTTTATCGGTACATCAATGACTATTTCGGTGCAGCTTCATGCTCTCGTCCTGACCTGGAAAAAATTCATAAACTTTACTTCCAGTTTCCATCCCTCCATCACCTTCACCTGGTCCATCTTCGACACTTGCCTTCCTTTCCTTGACCTTTCTGTCTCCATTTCCGACAATAGTCTATCCACTAATATCCATTACAAGCCTACTGACTCCCACAGCTATCTGGACTACAGCTCTTCTCAGCCTACGTCCTGTAAGGACTCTATCCCTTTCTCTCAGCTCCTTCACCTCCGCCGCGTTTGTTCCGATGAAGCCACTTTCCAAAGTGGTGCTCTTAATATGTGCTCCTTCTTCTCCAACTGTGGCTTCCCACCTACAGTTGTTGACAGGGCTCTCGACAGCATGCGGTCCATCCCCTGCGCCACAACCCTCACCCCCTCTCTCCCCTTCCAGAACAAGGATAGAGTCCCTCTTGTCCTCACCTTTCACCCCACCAGCCTTCACATGCAAAGAATAATCCTTCACCATTTTCGCCAACTCCAACATAATGCCACCACGAAACACATCTTCCCTTCCCTCCCCCTGTCTGCATTCCGCAGAGATCGTTCCCCCCAGGACAACCTAGTGCACTCCTCCATCACACCTAACACCCCTCCCATCACACACAGCATCTTCCCATGCAATCGCAGAAGGTGCAACATTTGCCCCTTTACCTCTTCCATGCTCACCATCCAAGGCCCCAAACACTCATTTCAGATTAAGCAGCGTTTCACTTGTACCTCTTTCAATTTAGTCTATTGCATTCGTTGCTCCCAATGTGGTCTTCTCTATACCGGAGAGACAAAATGCCGACTCGGTGATCGCTTTGCTTCGGTCTGTACGCAATTAGGTCCCAGAACTTCCCATGGCTTGCCACTTCAACACACAATCCTGCTCCCATGCCCACATGTCTGCCCTTGGCCTGCTGCAATGTTCCAGTGAGGCTCAATGCCAACTGGAGGGACAGCATCTCATCTTCAGTCTAGGCACGTTACAAACTGCCGGTCTCAACATTGAATTCAACAACTTCAGATGATTATCCCATCTTGACCCCTATGTTTTCATTCTGCTCTGTAATTTTTATTTAATTTATTTTATTTCCCTTTTTTTAAAATATTTTTTTCACTGTTCTGTACCTCTTATTTCTTGATTGTCTCTTTCTCTCGCTCCCCGCTCTCTCATCACTTTTTTCCTCTCCTCTTCCCCTTTGCTACCCTTCTCCCCTGTTTTCCATTTTGCCTCTGCTTCACCCATCCCCCCCATTCCCAACATATTTTGTCACATAGCACTGGCTTCAGCCTTGGTCATTCCCAGCTCCTCTCCCTATAATCTCTCTATGCACTGTCATTATCACCTCTTTATTGCTACCTTTACTTCTGGAGCCACGACTCACCTTCTCTCAGCCGAGTATAAATACCTCCCTATTTCTCCCCTTTTTTAGCTTTGACAAAAGGTCAGTTTGACTCAAAACATGAGCTCTTTTCTCTCCTTACACCAAGACATGGCTTGGCTGGTGGTGAGAAGGGCTCTGCCTGTAAGATCCTTTATGCACGCCCGGACTCTCAGCTGCACCACACGCTGTCCTCGAAGCAGCTGCGGGGAGGGAGCGAGACTGTCACACACCTCCTTCTGGAATGTGCCTACGCAGAAGAAGTCTGGAGAGGAATGCAGTGGTGTTTGTCGAGGTTCGTCCCGAGCAGCGCCGTGACGTGGGACTCGAAAATGTGTTGCTGGAAAAGCGCAGCAGGTCAGGCAGCATCCAGGGACAGGAGAATCGACGTTTCGGGCATAAGCGTCGATTCTCCTGTTCCCTGGATGCTGCCTGACCTGCTGCGCTTTTCCAGCAACACATTTTCAGCTCTGATCTCCAGCATCTGCAGACCTCACTTTCTCCTCTAAGAAGAACAGGGGGTCCACGCAGTCATTTGAGCTCTGCTGACGCCTCAACTAAATATATGGATATATGATTGATAAACGTACAGACCTGTACATACAAATGATAAATTTTGATCTCTGTATGCAAAGAAATGGAATGTTTATGTATATATGGCATGACCAATTGTACAGACCATCAAAATATTTTACGAATAAAGTATATTTTTGAAAGAAAAAGAAAGCTCTTTCCTCTCCTTACAGATGCTGCCAGACCTGCTGAGATTATCCAGCATTTTCTCTTTTGGTGTTAAGATGTATGCTGTTTATTGTTGCAGTGATTGATCTAACTCAATGTTTATTGCACAGGATTGTGGTGCCCTTAATGGACTTCCCACCATATGTAGTAGATTATAACAATGATCAAGCTAACTTCCTTCAAAGGAAACATGAGTCGCTTGTGCTAAGGTTAAATTTATGACTACTGCCTTGTTCCTTGTCCAAAGATTATGTCCGAGTCTATCACTCTCTTCCATTCCATCAACCTACCAGACTCATGTCAAGAATTTAAAGAAGGGCTGATACCAGGGTTGAAAGGCTTTACTTATATGGGAAGACCAGGAAAATCTGGACTGTTTTTTTAAGGCCAGAGAAGGCTTAGGGAAGATTTGATGGGGAGTTTCAAAAGGAGTTGAGGGTTAATTAAAGAGGGAGAAAACATGTCAGTGGATCCTGATTTAATATGGATTGCCAAAAGAACTCAAGACTGAGTGAGGGAATTTTCAGAAGACACTTACAGCACATTTCTGCTTTGTAATACTGCACTTTGGAGCACACTAGCAACTGTCACTGGAATTGTGTTGTAAAGGTATTTTTCAGGAGAAAGTGAGGACTGCAGATGTTAGAGATCAGAGTCAAAAAGTGTGGCACTGGAAACACACAGCAAGTCAGGCAGCTTCTGAGGAGCAGAAGAATCGATATTTCGGGTAGAAGCTCTTCATCAGGAATGAGTGTTTTTCACACAAGACCAAGCAGCTGGCTCACGGATTGGACCAAGTGGTTTCTCAGGGCTGCTCACTCCATCTTGTAGTGCTCATTCATTGAACACCTCCCCGAATGTTCACAGCGTCCTGCCTTCACTTGCCTTTTAGCATTTTTCCCCCTCAGTGTGACCGAAAAGGTGCACTGGAATTTTGTCTTGACTTGCCTTTTAGCACAGTCGCAGAGGAAGGAAGCTTGATGTGATTGATAATGGTGATCAATCAAGGAAATGGACATGTTGCTGTTCAGAATGTCAATCGCGCATGTGTGCCAGCAGCAGATGCAGCAAACACATTGTTGATAGTTCAAACAAATGGCCATGTTTAAAAATTGTAGGGAATTAGTCCTCAAGCAACAGAACAGACCCTTCATTCAGGGTGTTCCAGCATGATAAGTCAAGGGCAGTGCGTGACATCAGTTTAGTGGCTTGGGCACAGTCATTTGGCTGCATGGGACTGTCAGGGTCAGATTTCTCTCTCCTCATAGTGGGTGGTAAACCTTATGTTGGGTCGGCCAATACCTGTGATGGTGCTTTCAACTTTGTTGTGAGCCGTATTCTCATGGAACAAGAGAAAGGGAGGGACTGACTGAAACTGAATTGGATGGCACAGTTTGTGCTTGTGAAGGTGGGGGAAAGAGAGCTACTTTGTCCCGTGAGTAAGTAGCACAAAGGCTAAGCAAAATTTAGAGGTGGGTGGGGTAGAATTAGCTTGGTAAAAGTAGGTGAGGAGAGATATTGTAGGCAATAGTGAGAGAGGTAAAGCATGAGCCTTGATGGAAGGTGTGTGCAGTAGCAGAGGGAGAGTGAGTGGGACAGAGCAGAGAGAAGGTGGTGGCACGAACCCAAGCAGAGTAGAGAAATTCACTGACTTCCTTCTGACATTACTGGGTGCTCCTTCTGTCAGGTGAGGTTGTACTGACCTAGGTAGCCACCTCAGACCAGGTTGGTAGAGATGAGAATCATGGCCTCCTTTGTTGGTCCTGTGGGAAGGGGATGTCTCTCCTCTCTGCCACCCTGTCCAGCTCGACCTTAGTCACTATATGATGGCCGGGATGCCAATTTCCCTGTCTCTGCCAATGTCTGAGCTAATATCATAAACCATGCAGGGCAGCTCCAGACAGATGGTGCTTGACTGGGTGAACAATAGTGTTTTAAAGATGGTGCTGGCTTTAGGAATCCTGGAATATCCCAGCGGTGGTGTGTTCTTTCACTGATTGTGAATGGACAACCGGACTATTATCAGAGAAGAGGGGCACTATAGGGGTATGGTAGGCAGTTGAGCCAAGTTTGGGATGATTATGCAAGAAAACCTATTTGGCTTCATGGAGAGAAATCTTGATGAACTTAATGAAAATGACACTTTACCACATATGGTAAGATTGAACTCTTCGTCTTTGAGCATCCAGTGGATAAAAGCCTACTCTGTTTAAACTTTACTCATGAGACAATCGCCCATTCCAGGTATTAGTCTGGTAAATCTTCTCCAAATTGCTTCCAAATTAAATAATAAATTTATTGGAGTACATATTCTTCTGGATGTGGATTTGATCAGCACAGTGTTCACCTTTGTCAAAAATACTGAAGCAGGAAGAAAATTCAAAAACATAACAATTCTGAATATTTTGAGCTCCATTGAGAAGTAAGATTGATAAGAGAGTGATACTCTCATTTATGCCCTGCACTTCCTTTTGGAAAGACACAACCCCAAGTGCTAATTTATTGACTGAATTTTCAGGAGAAATGCAACAGGCGTCCAAGATAAGCAGTCACTAATTCATTTGTCTTGCACATAAAGAAGTTAATCTACTGACTGAACATTTGGTTCAAAGACATACATTCATCAATAGCTACCAAGATGCCTTTAAAATGACCGCGGGAGTAAGAAATAGATGCATTGTCAGTTCATGTGGGTGTTTAATTGGGCAGAGTATTGAATTTCATATGGATGGAAACCCCTTCTGAGTAATTCCCAAACACTTTGCGCAGGTGAAAGAATTGAGTTAATATTAATGTTTATTGCATTGAGATGATTTGTACAAGTGTGCCTCAAGGCAGATAATATGCTAAATTTGAAATTTAGACTGTTTGGCTCTGTGGGTTTATGTTATTTTAACCCTAGGATTTCAGTTCCTCTCAATCAAATGCCCAAACCATGAGAATGGGTCAAGAATATCTAAAATTATGGAAATGCAGAGAATGTTGTCTGAAAGATTAAACAAGTGGAAGAGAAAAGGAAATGGATAAAGACTTGAAAAGAAACAAATTAGAGAGATATGGGGCAAGAACAGAGGGGTAGTACTAATTGGACAGCTCCTTCAAAGAGCTGGTACAAACATAATGCATCTAATGGTCTCCATCCATGCTGCATAATTCTCTGGTTCTATGAATATTTAAGATACAATGAAGGAAATCCCAATCTCTTGGTTGATGAAGGGGCTACATTCTCAGTAAAAAAGACTTTGTATTCGTGAAGCATTTCTCGGAAAGTTCCAACATGCTTATTATTCGATGAAGTACTTTTTGAAGTGTCTGTCACCGTGGTCACATAGGAAATGCAGAAATTAATTTGCACACAGCAAGATCCCACAATAGCAATGAGATAGGCTTTGTTGACTGAGAGATCAATTTTGACTAAAATGGCAGGGAGAATTCTTTTGCTCTGATTTGAAGCAGTGCCATGGAAAGTTTTGCATCCACTTGAGACAGTAGATAGGGCCTTGCTATAATGACTCATTGAAAAATCAGCACTGCACAGAGTGTAATATGAACTGGTCTTAGAATATGCATTAGCGGTAATGACCACTTAAGGCACTTGTTTTGCTGGTAAGTGGGACACACTAACAATGTCAAGCACAGGAATCAGACCTATTGCACACTGTGCCTGGGCTAGTTTCTTTGAGAGGGATAACCAATTAGAGAGTCGGAGAGAAAGTGGCACACAGCACCGAAACAGACCCTTTGGCCCAACCAGTCCACGCCAAACATATCCCCAAATTAAAGTAGTCCTACCCGCCTGCTCTTGGCCTATATCTCTGCAAAGCTTTGCTGTTCTTTAGCTTATTCAAATGTCTTTTAAATGTAACTGCATCAACATCCATCACTTTCTGTGGCAGTTCATTCCATACTCAGATCACTCTTTGTGCAAAAAAAAATTGTCCCTCATGTTCTCCTCCACCTTAAGAATATGTCCCTTAGCTTTGAACTCCCCCACCGGAGGGAAATGACCTTGTCACTCGTCTGATCTATGTCCCTCATGATTTCATAAACCACACTAAGGTCATCCCTCAACTCCTAAGTTTTAGTGAAAAAAATCCTAGCCTTTCCAGTCTATTTTTATATTTCAAGCCCTCCATTCCTGGCAAGCTCCTGGTAAATCTTTTCTGAATCCTCTCCAGCTTAATAATGTCCTTCCTATACAAGGGTGACCAGAACTGGACACAGTACTCCTGAACAGGCCTCATTAATGTCCTGTATAACTCAACATGCGTCCCAATTCTGATACTCAAAGCTCCGAGCAATGAAGGCAAGTGTGCTAAATGCCTTCTTAACTATCCTGTCCATGTGTGTCAAAAAACTTCAAAAGTTTATGTACCTGAATCCCCCAGGTCTCTGTTCTATAACACCACCCACAGCCCTACTGTTAATTGTATAAGTTCTGTCCTTATGTGTATGACCAAAATGAAATACCTTATGTTTAACCAAATTAAACTTCATCTGCCACTCCTCAGCCCATTGGCCTAATTGATTAAGATCTCTTTGCAATCTTAGATAACCTTCTTCACTATCCACGATCCCACCAATTGGTGTCAGCTGCAATCCTGCTAACCATGCTTCCGATAGTCTCATCCAAATCATTTATATAAATGACAAACAAAAGCAGACCCAGTACCGATCCTTGTGGAACACTGCTGGTCTGAGGCCTTTGGTCTGAAACACAATCCACCCTCTGTCTCCTGCCAGGAAGCCAATTTTGTATTGAATTGACAAGCTCACCCTGAATCCTATGTGATATAACTTTACTAATTAGATTACCATGCAGACCTGTCATAGACTTTACTAAAGTCCATGTAGCCAATACCTACCACTCTGCCCTCATCAATCATTCTGGTTACTTCACTAAAAATTCAATGAAGAGTTTGTGAGACACAATTTTCCACCCACAAAACATGCTAACTATCCCCAACCAATTCTTGCCGCTCCAAATTCATGTAAATCTTATTGTTCAACATCACTTTCAACCATTTATTCATATCTGATGTCAAATTCACAGATCTATCGTTTCCAGGCTTCTCCTTACAGCCTTTCTTAAACAGTGGCATGACATTTGCCACGCTCTGGGACTTCACCTGTGTTTTTGATGATACAAATATTTCTGCGAGGAAGTTCTTCCCTAACTTCCCACAACATTTTCGAATGGACTTGACTGGGTCCTCCAGCACTTCCTCTTTTAGAATGTGAACTGTTTTCAAAAAATCAATATTTATTTCCCTGAGTTCTTGAGCCTCAATTTCTCAAAAGTAAAATCTGATACAAAATACTCTTTTAATATTTCTCCCATCTCCTGAAGTTTAACACAAAGGCAACCTTGTTGGTGTTTAAGGGGTCCAACTCTCTGTCTCATTTCTGTCTTGCTCTTAATATATTTGTAGAATCTTTATGGATTATCTTTAAACCTATCTGCCAAGGTTGTCTCATATCCTCTCTTTGCCTTCCTGATTTCCTTCTTAAGAATGCCCCTTGCGAACAGTCTGCTTCAATAAACGTTTGACAGTTCTTGTTTCATACCCTTGAAATTTACCTTACTCTAATGAAGAACTTTAATTTTTATGGAAGAATTATCCTTTTCTATAAATATTTAAAAGTAATAGTATGATAATCACTTGCAAAGTGTTCACCTACTTAGACTTGAGTCATTTGCCCTGTCTTATTTACCAAAAGAAGGTCAAGTTTTGCTCCTTCTTCAGTAGGAACATTTACATATTGATAAAGAAAATTTTCTTGAATACATATAACAAATTTGTCACCATCCAAACATTTAACACTGTGGTAGTCCCAGTCAGTGTCTGGAAAATTAAAATCCCCTACGATTACAACTTTATTATTCTGACATAGGTTTGAGATCTCTCTACATATTTGCTTCTCAATTTCTCTCTGACTATTGAGGGGCCAATAATACAATCCTATCAAGGTGATCATCCCTTTCTTATTTCTAATTTTAATCCATATATTTTAACTAAATGATCCCTCAGAAATGTTTTATCTTATTATAGGAATAATGTTTTCCTTAATCAAAAATACCACACACCCTCCTCTCTTGCCTCTCTTTCTATTCTTTCTTTAACATCCAAAACCTGAAACATTGAGCAGCCAATCCTGTCTTTCCCTCAGCCAAGTTTCCGTAATAGCTATGATGTCTCAGTCCCATGTTCCCATACAAGTCCTGAGTTCATCAGCCTTACCTGTAAGACTCCTTGCACTGAAATAAATGCAGTTTAATTCTTCAGATTTAATTTGTTCTCTGACTTGTTCCAGCCAGTCTTTTCAAATTAACTTGCTCTTTTCTGATTCAGAAGCATCCTCATCTTTCTTCCTACTTTCATTGTTACTCAGGGAACCCCCATACTCCCTGTCTAAAAGTTCACAGACTCCTGAAGGAGAACCAACAGATCTCCCTGTGAGAATATTGATCCCTTTCCAGTTCAGGTGAAACTGATCCTTTTTGAATCGGTCATTTCTGTCCCAGTAGGGATCCCAATGATGCAAGAAACTGAATCCCTGCACATTGCACCATCTCTTCAGCTATAGATTTATCTCCCATATCCTTTTCTTCCTTCTATTCCTTCCTACATTCCAACTTGGCACTGGAAGTAAACCAGAGATTATTACCTCTGATGTTCTGTTTTTTAACCTTCTGCCTTAACCCTTTCCCTAACTATGTCACTCCTATCAATACTACAACAACTTCCAGCTTCTCTCTCTCCACTTTGACAATATGCTTCAAATATTTTGAGATGGCCTTGACCCTGACACCAGTAAAGCAACATATTATTCCAGAATCACACTCACTGCCACAGAATCTCCAGTCTGTGCTGCTGACAGGAGACCCTCCCATTACAATTATTCTTTCAAATCTTGACAAACCCTGTTTAACATAAGATTCATTCTCAGGGTCTGACTACCACTGTTACTTTCCTCTGAGAGACTATTGCTTTCAATAGTATCCAAAACGGATTGTCTGTTTGAGAGAGGAACAGCTGCAGGAGACTTCTGAGCTACCTTTTTACCTTTCCTGACAGTCAACTATCTATCTGACTGATTCTGCTGTGTAATCACTTCCAGAAATCAACTAGTCATCATACTCAGTGTTTCTTATATGTCATCGTTAACACTAAGGCTAAAAAGCAGAAGATCTCAAAATTCATCCCACAACCATGCTATCGCTCCTATAAATTTGTTCCATTGAAGCAATGAACATGTAATCCATATACTATTTGAAAGAATTGTATGTCTTTGGATAACTAGACAACAATAGGGTCATAATAATAATAATTTAACATGAGCATTGCAAAACAAAGTATGATGACATTGAGTCACATAAAAAGATCATCCAAAACCTGGTCAAAGAGAGAGGTTATCATCTTAACAACTGAAAGGAGGAAACTAAGATAAAAAGACAGACAGGTGTTGGACAGTAGAGAATGGTCTATAAATAGGGTGACAGAGAAGATTTTAAACTTAGTAGTGGTGGCAAGGGATCTAGCGAGACCTGACGTATTAAAGAAGCTTCGGAAAGAGAGCAAGGCAATATTCAGGTAAATGATCAGCTGAGGCTGGCAGAAATATACTGAGTCAACAAAATTAACAATGTGCTAGTAGGTAAGGATAGAGGTACCAAAAAAAAGGGATAAACCTAAAGGAAACGTTAGCTCAGAAAACACATATATTTCAACAAGACAGCCTTGCGCAGTGGCAGTATCGTAGCTAATGAGGTTTAACTGAGGCACAACTGAAAGATATGAATTGACAGCACAAATGAATGTGAACTACACCATTGAGTTTCTATTCTGATGGTATGGTTGCATGGTGACCAAGTCTTAAGAATTAAATGTTCAAGGATAATCAACATTTAGGAAACTCAGACAGAAAGGAAGAGGAGGTGTTGTTATGCTGTTCATAAAGGATGAGATCAGCACATGAGCAAGAGGGAATCGTATATCAGTTGAACAAGATGCAGAATCAGTTTCAGTAGAGTGAAGAGAAAATGCGACAGCAAACATTAGAAGGACCTAGAAAACACTAATTAAGTTTGCTTCTATCTTCCATTCTTCCTAAACCTTTACCTGGTCCATCTCTGAATCTTCCCTTCTTCACCTTTTCTGTCTCTATTTCCAGGGAAATGATGTCTGCTTCAACCCCTCCCCCCATCTATTCCTCTGACTGACCCTTCCTTTCAGCTTTCAACTGGATTCATTCCTCCCATCAACCAACCAGATCATACCCTACACCTGTGTTCACCTATCCCAACCTCACCACTCCACCCTTCTCCCCACCTAAAACTGTCCCCCATACCCCCTTTATCTGCAATTCCCATTACACCCACCAATCTGAAGAAGGGTTATTTCCGAAACCAAGATTTCTGCACTTCATGATGCTGCATGGCTTGCTGTCTTCTTCCAGCCTCTTGCTTGCCTACCTTGGATTCCAGCATTTGCACTTTTTTCTAACTCTATTCATCATAAATACAGTAACTGTGACAGTTCTCTCAGAAATGTATGAATCATAGAAATGTTTTGGCACTGAAGGCGATTCAGCCCATTGTGCCTGCATTGGTGATACTCAGAACTATACTTCTTCACTGATGAAGGGCTTTTGTCCGAGACTTCGATTTTCCTGCTCCTCAGATGCTGCCTGACCTGCTGTGCGTTTCCAGCACCACTCTAATCTAGACTCTGGTTTCCAGCATCTGCAGTCCTCATTTTTGCCTATACTTCTTCACACCCTGCTTCCTGTTAAGACTCCACTCCATTGCACCAGTTTTTCTGCCTCCGTTTGCACCTGGACCAAAGATGCGATCTTCCTCAACCATACTTCCAACATATGTTGCTTTTTTCACAACTGAGGACGATCCTTGCCATTCTAACTGATGGAGTGTTCAGCTATATCTGACCAATTTGTTTTGCACTTGCATAATCCCCTTTTCCTCCTGCTTCTAGCACTACATTGTGATTCTTCCTGTCTTCACTTTAAAAGGAAAATCCTCTAACATTTCTTTCAATCCAGCATGATGTTAATCACCAAGCAATAACCGCAGGTAACTTCAATCTACATCTAGTCGAAATAGCACTAGCGCTGTGGGAGACAAATATTTGGAATGAGATGATTTTTGAAAACAGTATGTTGAGGTACCAACTAGGCAAAGGGGTATATTAGATTTAATACTGTGCATGAGAAAAGAAGTTAATTAATAATCTCGCTTGAAAGGAGCTTTGAGTGAAGAGTGACCATAATTCAGTAAAATATAGCATGAAGTTGGAAAGTGATATTGTTCAATCTAAAATTAATGTTTAATCTAAACAAAGGACAAGATAAGTGACTGTTACTGACTTGCTATATTAAAATATATGACAATAGACAGGCAATGGCTAGCATTTAAAGAACATGATTGAACAACAAATTGACATTCTTTTGAAGCATAAAAACTCAAAAGGAAAAGATAAGATAAAGGTGGCCTCACTCTGTCCAAGCATCCTATGATCTGTATGTCCTTGTTTGCTAATAATCTGCCTGTACTGATCACAAAACAAAGCTTTTCACGTACTTAGGTACGTGTGATTTCAATAAATCAAATCAAATCAGGGGTTCAGGACTGTATGAAAGTAAAGAAAGAGGATGATAGAGTTGCAATCATAAAGGTCATAAACCTCGGGATTTCAAGCAATATGACCACTGAAAGAGAAACAAAGACAAAATAGAATATGAAAGTAATTTGCAAGAAACATAGAAATGGATTGTAAAAGTTGAATAGACATGTACACAAAAAGAAAAAAACGAATGTGGTTCCACTAAGCAAAGATAACTTAAAACATGTCTGTCTTCATGGAGGAAGGTACAGATAACCTTCCCAGAATATGACAGAACCATGGATTGGTGGGAATGGGGAACACAAAGAAATACAAATCGTTCTGTTATAATGCACATTTCACTAATGCTAATTCACTATAACACGATTGATGAATTGGGGATGCTGTTTCTATTGCACAAACTTTTAAAATATGTGTTAGCTGCAAAGTGATGACAGCACCAACACTTTAATGCTGTTCCTAAAGCATGATTTTTCTATAACACAGGGTTGCACAAGAACACAACTGTCGCCTTATTGAAGAACTGGCTATAGCATGATTAAATAAGGCACAAATTGATGAGACTAAAAATTTATAAATCTCTTGGACCTGATGATCCAGTTCTCAGTGGAGTGTCAAAAGATGTATCCATAGACATCGTGGACATAGTGATGGTCACTTGCCATATTTCCACTCCTGGAACAGTTTTTGAATCTTGGAAGATAGCAAATATAACACCACTATTTAAGAGAGGTGGGACAGAGAAAATGGGGAACAACAGACCTGTTAGTTTGATGTCAGTCGCAAGGAAAATATGAACTTGCTTTAAAAGATGTGATCGGGTTGGGCTGAAGCAACCTGGAAGAAAGCAAACTCATGTTTGATAAATCTATTGAACTAACAAAATAGTTAGTTCTGATGAAGAGCTCATGCTTGAAACATCGACTCTCCTGCTCCTCGGATGCTGGCTGACCTGCTGTGCTTTTCCAGCACCACAGTCTTCAACTCTGATCTCCAGCATCTGCAATCCTCACTTTCTCCTCACAGAATAGATAAGGGGAACCAGAGGAGTGGTGCATTTGGATTTTCAATAGGCTTTTGCTGTCACCTCTGTCCTTGCTCCTGGTCAAGCAAAAACTTGATTGATTTCCCTTAATTCTGGCCTCATGTGCATTTTTTAATTGTAATAGTGCCACCATTTTGAACCATGACAATGTGTTTCATCGTGGTCTTTATATGAAACTTGAACAGTGAGAATACCGATTTGATCAGGTTCTTTGTGAACAGAGTTCTGTGACATTATTATGGCTGGTGACCAATAGACAGTACTGTAGCTCCACTTTAATCTCTGATGCACAACCAGAATTACCACAGGATGTCTGCTAGTTTAGAGAATAAATAACAAGTGTTCCCACAAATGTCCAAGACATTGGTGAGATTGCACCTGCAGTACTGCAGACAGTCTTGGTCCTCTTATTTGAGGAGGAATGTGGCTACATTGGAGGCAGATTAGAGGAGGTTCCTTGGATTGATTCCAGAGATAAATGGTTCATCCTATGAAGAGAGATTGAGCAGTTTGGCCTATAATCTCTGGAATTCAGAAGAATGAGAGGAGCTTAAATTGAGGTAGATAAGATGAGAAAGGGATTGACAAGGTAGATGTGGAGAGGATGTTTCCCTTTGTGGAGCAATCTAGAATAAGAGGTGAGAGTGTAGGGTAAAGGATAACAGATTTAAAAAAGAAATGAAAAGATTAGGTTTTGGTTAAGAAAATGAAGAAAGCATATGTCAGGTAAAGACAGCAGAGGTTGAGTGAATCCTTAGAAGAGAATAAAGGCACGAGGAGTATACTGAAGAGGTAAATCAGGAGGGGCAAAAGGGTACATGCTTTGACAAATAGAGTTAAGGAGAATCCAAAGGCATTCTATAAATACATAAAGGAGAAAAGGGGAACTAGGGAGAGTAAGGGCCCCTCAAAGATCAGGCTATGTGTGGAACCAAAGGAGATGTGGAAGATACAAAATGAGTATTTTGCATTAGTGTTTAGCATGGAGAAGGAGATGGAAGATATAGAGTGTGGTGAAATAAATGGTAACGTCTTAGAAAATGTCCATATTACAGAGGAGGTGCTGGATGTCTTAAAAGGCATAAAAGTGGATAAATCCCCAGGACCTGGTGTACCTTAGAAATCTGTGGGAAACTCGGGAAGTGACTGCTGGGCCCTTGCTGAGACATTTGTATCATCAACAACTACAAGTCAGCTTCCAGAAGACTGAAGGTTGGCTAACGTGGTGCTACTATTTAAGAAAGGTGGTAAGGACATGCCAGGGAACTATAGACCAGTGAGCCTGACATTGGTGGTGGGCAAGTTGTTGGAGAGAACGTTAAGGGACAGAATTTACATGTGGAAGAAGTAACGAAGAGGAACAATGAGGGCTGAGTGGTGGATGTGATCTCTATGGACTTCAATAGGGCATTCGACAAGGTTCCTCATGGTAGACTGGTTAGCAAGGTTAAATCTCATAGAATACAGGGAGAACTGGCTTTTTGGGTACAGAATTGGCTCAAAGGTAGAAGACAGAGGTCATGGTGGAGAGTTGCTTTTCAGACTGGAGGCCTGTGACCAGTGGTGTGCCACAAGGATTGGTGCTGGGTTCACTGCTTTTCGTCATTGACATAAATGATTTGGACGTGAACATCGGAGGTATAGTTAGTAAGTTCGTAGATAACACCAAAATGGGAGGTATAGTGGACAGTGAAGAAGGCTACCTCAGATGACAACAGGATCTTGATCAGATGGGCCATTGACCGAGGAGTGGAGTGGCAGATGGAGTTTAATTTAGATAAATGTGAAGTGCTTCCTTTTCAAAACACAAATCAGAGCATAATTTATACATTTAATGGTAAGGGCCTGTGGAGTATTGCTGAACACAGAGACCTTGGAGTGCAGGTTCATAGCTCCTTGAAAGTACAGTTGCAGGTAGATAGGATAGTGAAGAAGGTGTTTAGTATGCTTTCCTTTATTGGTCAGAGCATTGAGTATTGGAGTTGGGACGTCATGTAGCAGCTGTACAGGACATTGCTTCGGCTACTTTTGGAATATTGCATGCAATTTATCATAAAGATGCTGTGAAACTTGAAAGGGCTCAAAAAAAGATTTACAAGGATGTTGCCAGGGTTGGAGGGTTGAGCTATAGGGAGAGGCTGAATAGGTTGGGGCTATTTTCCCTGGAGCATTGGAGGCTAATAGAGGTTTATAAAATCATGAGGAGCATGAATAGGGTAAATAGGGAAGGTCTTTTCCCTGGGATGGTGGAGTCCAGAGCAAGAGGGCATAGATTTAGGGGGAGAGGAGAAAAATTTAAAAGGGACACAAGGGGCAACTTATTCACACAGAGGGTGGTGTATGGAATGAGCTGCCAGAGGAAGTGGTGGAGGCTGGCACAATTCCAACATTAAAAGGCTTCTGGATGGGTATAAATAGGATGGGTTTAGAGGGATATGGGCTGAAAATGTGTTGCTGGAAAAGCGCAGCAGGTCAGGCAGCATCCAGGGAACAGGAGAATCGACGTTTCGGGCATAAGCCCTTCTTCAGGAATGAGGAAAGTTTGTCCAGCAGGCTAAGATAAAAGGTAGGGAGGAGGGACTTGGGGGACGGGCTTTGGAAATGCGATAAGTCCTGCTTTGATTTACCTTTCCAAAATGCAGCACCTTGCATTTAGCATTTATCTAAATTCATCATCATCTGCCACTCCTCAACCCATTGACCCATCTGATCATGATCGCGTTGTACTCTTGAGATAAACTTTCCTCATTCCTGAAGAAGGGCTTATGCCCGAAACGTCGATTCTCCTGTTCCCTGGATGCTGCCTGACCTGCTGCGCTTTTCCAGCAACACATTTTCAGCTCTGATCTTCAGCATCTGCAGTCCTCACTTTCTCCTTAGAGGGATATGGGTCAAGTGCTGGTAAATGAGACTAGATTGGGTTGGGATATCTGGACTGCATGGACAAGTTGGACCGAAGGGTCTGTTTCCATGCTGTACATCTCTATGACTCTATGATCTTAAATTACTTCTCTCAAAAGGTTGTGAATCTGTGGAATTCACTACCCAGGATGAGGTAAATGTTAGGACATTGAGTAACTGAAGGAGATAGTCATATGGTTAATTTGCAATTGTTTAATGGTTAGAGACTGCGGACAGGAAAGGGTTTATGCCCGAACCATCGACTCTCCTCCTCCTTGGATGCTGCCTGACAGGCTGTGCTTTTCCAGCACCACACTCTTCGACTGTGGTCATGAAAGTTGACTTGAGCTGAGATTAAAATCACAGTCATGGTCGGATTAGATGGCAAAGGAGGCTTCAGGAGCTGAGTGGCCTATGCCTGCTCCTCGTTCTTATGTTCTAGTTTATGCAGAGTACCTAATTCTTGAAAACCCAGGAGAGTGTTTTACTTTGGATGAAGATTATTCACCCTCAGACTTTTTCTCCTTGGTCTGGGAAACCCCTTGCTATGTCCCACATGCATTTCAATTATAGATTTGGGTTTTTAAGCTTTCAAACGGACATTGAAATTATGTTGCATTGCAATGGAAGCATTGCCAACCCCTGCCTGTCTTGTGACACCAGGCTGGATAACCACCACAGCCCCTGCCTCCACAACAACACAAACACATCCCACCCAACTCTTTGCCTGATGTGTGAAAAAGGATTATTTGGGTCCAAATTCAGGAAAAATGGACAGACGAATGGGGTTCATAAACATTTAACTCCTATGAGTGGGGTCAGGGACTAAGGCAAATGAATAATTGGCGATGTTGATATTCATATCGAAACTCATTCTCATCTGGATTTATTTCAACAAATGTGCAGCATTCCAAATTGTGGGAAGACAAATACTTCCTTCTCTGTCACCAAACTGTCAAGATTTTCACTTCGATTTTAAATCATTACACAACAACAGTATAACACTCGTACGATGAAATGCTTGTCGAAAAAGCCCACTACATTCCTGAACTCCCTGAGTGTGTCAGTGCTGGAATGTCTCACTGTAGTTCGATCGTGCTATGTTCCTTGATCACTGAGTTTCACTGACAGGCCTTCAATTTTTTTTAACCCAGTTGATTAAGGAGAGATTCGTCAAGGGGAAAATTCCCTATTTTCATCTTTCTATCTTCGTCTTTTTGTCTTTATGTTTCTTGTTTTCATAGATTACTTCCCTCTCACCCATTCACATTCAAATGGTTAGAAATTCATCTTGGGTGGGAGTTTAAGTCCGACGACAGTGAACTCAAATCACCATGCAAAATGCTGGAAATCTTTTGTAGTTGTGGCGACAGAAACAAAGTTATATTTCAAGTGAGCTCCTGTTTCGAGTAGAGTGGAGTTTTTTCTGAAGTGTGAACCGTAGAACATCAGTTCTGAAAAAGAATTATATTTGGCTCAAAATGTTAACTTTATTTCTCTCTCCACAGGTACTGCCTGATCTGCTGAGTATTTCCAGCAGAAAAATAAACTTTTTGTCAAAACCCAGCAGGTGGGGTCATATTGAACTCAAAACATTAACTGTTCCTCTTTGTTGATGTTGAATTCTTTCTGATTTTATTTCAGATCTGCAGCATTCACAGTATTTCAATTTTGAGTATTTCTAGCATTTTTTTTTACTTCAGATTTTCAGCACCTGCAATAATTTGCTTGAACAACACTGAATGAATGCTAGATTTTTACATCTTCCTGTTTCAAAACATTTAACTCATTATTGCCCCCTATTCCCACTCCTCATCACATGTGCTTTACTTTGCATTCACTCAGCATAGCTCATGGATCAAGGCATAAGCTTTAAAATGTGTTCATTCAAACCACCAGCAGGTATAAATAATCCGCAATGAATTGCTGAATAAAATAAAATCAATTACAAACTGCAGGAATTCATTGCAGTGAACTTCAAATCAAATAATTTGCACTGTGAGCTTCTTTTAAATTTGTTTTCTATTTTCACTGTCCAGTGTGTCGATCCACAATTGTCTGCAAAGTGCATAGTTCAGACAAAAGTATGGCACTGCCTGGAATTTGGAAACTTGAGTTCTGGCCTGAACATTATGCTGCTGAGAATTACTGACCAGAGCCATGTGGACTTCACAACAATCTGATCCTTAGTGTTTCAGTTATCACCCTGATCAACCTTTTCAGAGATGTGATGACACACTTCTGGAGCAGGTGGGACTTGAACCCAGGCCTCCTAGTCCAGGGGGAGGGACAGTATCACTGTGTCACAGGAGCACCCTCTTTTGTGTTTCAAAGGCCCCTTGTGGACTGGAAGTAAGTGTCACTTCTCAAAGATCCTGAGATGAAATAATGGAGTTCTTTGATGATATACTGCTTGATTAACTTGTGGTGGTGATAAATTTGCAATTGCTGCCCCTTTGCTTGGGAAACCAATGAATCGAAAATCAATGCAGATGAATTTTAAGCAGTGACAAGAAGGGAGGACGGAAGTAACTGTGGTGCAGTGGTAATGTTCCTATACCCAGGTAGCAGGCCTGGGTTCATGTCCTGCCTGCTCTTTCTTCAACAAACCAGCAGTTCTGACAACGCTCTCTCAGTATTACAGTGGAGTCTCAATACAGATATGTTGCTTAAATTTTATACTTTTTACTTGGTCTGTCTGCATGTCAGCAGAAAGCACAGTTTCATCTATTATTCTGAATCTTACTAACATCATAGTGCAATTTTTTAGCAACAGTAATATTTGATCTCTTATTAATGGGTCTCTGCTCCTCGTAAACACAGTGAATAATTAGGAGTTGTAGTGCTGCTCTGTGCCCTTATTAATTAAATAAAGCTATTTATGCATATAATTAGGCCAGGTCTCAGTTAATCAAGGTACATGTACTTTATATACTTCTATTTGTCAGTCACCTTGTGGAAATGGATGAATCTTGGATAAGAAGAGAAAGGAGAGAAGCAGGAAACATTAATCATTCCTTCTGGAGTCTTTGCTGTCAATAAACACAGCCCTGATATAGAATTAAACGAGGCAAATAAACCTTGGTCAGTCTATGCACTGAAGTGAAAGCAGTATTTTATGAAAAGTATGCTTCAGGTAGTAAGTCTTGGCCTCTGGAAGCTCATATCTGCAATTTAGACACTGCTTTGCCATTTTCTGTCTGCTAATTTTGGTTTGAATGCATGGATTTGATTTTGGTCGTCTGGTTAAACATTCACTGTCTTTCCCTCTTTGGTTGCAGCATGTTATTTGTGACTTCTATCCTCTACAAAGTCATAGGCTGGAGATGCAAAATAACATGACCACATAGCAGCATCCCTCCAAGCCACCCATCACCCTGACTTGGAAATGTATCGCTGTTCCTTCAGTATTGCTGGATCAAGATCCTGGAAATCCCTCACAATGGCAATGGGGGAGCATCTTTAGCAGATGGGTATGAGCAGTTCAGGAAGGTCGCTCACCACCATATTCTGAAGGCAATTAGGGACGTAAAAATTGCTAGCCAGAAATGTCCACATCTCGTGAACGTGTTTAAATACCATCCAGTAGCTTGCCTCTACACATGATCAGGCATGAATAGTCATCATTAAGATCAGGTAATCAATGATGCTTTGATAAAGTGTAAGACCATGTTACCAGTGACAATCACATCCAATGAAGCATGAAGGTTGAGTCTGAACAACAAGGGACTGTGATAAAACGTTATCAATGATAGAAAACACAATATAAATGTGCCTTATAATTGGATGCAAGATTGAGGACAGAAAAGGTACTTTGCTAACAATATAAAAATTGGATGTTGTCTGCTCAACCACAGCATTAATTAGATTAGATTAGATTACTTACAATGTGGAAACAGGCCCTTTGGCCCAACAAGTCTACACTAACCCTCCAAAGAGCAACCCACCCAGACCCATTCCCTTACATTTACCCTTTCACCTAACACTATGGGCAATTTAGCATGGCCAATTCACCTGACCTGCACATCTTTGGACTGTGGGAGGAAACCCACGCAGACACGTGGAGAATACACAAACTCCACACAGTTGCCTGAGGCGGGAATTGAACCCAGGTCTCTGGCGCTGTGAGGCAGCAGTGCCAACCACTGTGCCACCATGCCGCCCATAAGGATACCCAGTTGTTGCAATTTTGGCTTTAATGTTAACAGCCTTACGTCTGAGCCAGAAGACTGTGGGTTCAAGTCCTGTTTAAGAACTGCTTAAGAACAAGTGGTTCTCCTCAGGCCATAGCTGGAAAAAAGTCATGAGAATCCAGTACAGAAATTTCATTCTATCGTCTGGATTAGTTCAGTGAAGGACAATGCAAGTGTAGCATGCCTAGAGGAGACATTCATAGAATCATGCCATTTGGCCCATCGAGTCCACACCGACCCTCCAGAGAACATCTTATTCAGACCCACCTCTCAACCACATCCCAGTAGCCCTGCATCTTCCAGGGCTAATCCATCTAGTTGGCATATTCCTGAACACTGTGAACAACTTAGCACGGTCAATCCACTTAATCTGCACATCTTTGGACTGTGGGAAGAAACAGGAGCACATGGGGGAAACCCATGCAGACATGGGAGAATGTGCAAACGCGACACAAGTAGTCGTCAGTGGATGCAATCGGACCCAGGTCTATGGCACTGTGAGGCAAAAATGCTAACCAGTGAGTTACGGTGCCATCCCCAGATATTACCAATAAACACATTACTCCTGCATTGTCAGTCAGTACAGATGTAAGGCAGCTACATGCTCACATAGATAATGACTGCAATGAGACGGAGAATACACGTTCTTGGCTTTGGAGCTAATGTTACATGAAATTTCTTCATTACCTATCGACATGCAATTCCAAGGAACTATGAACCTGCACTCCAAGGTCTCTTTGTTCAGCAACAGTTCCCTGGACCTGTCCATGAAGTGTCTAAGTTCTGCCCTGATTTCCAAAATGTAGACCTCACATTTATCTAAATCATAAACTCCATTTGGCACTCCTTGGCCCATCAGCCCACCTGATCAAGATCTTGTTGTACTCAGAGGTAACCTTCTTCGCTCGGATAAAAACTGATCATGTGTACGCCTATTCCACTGATCTGTATCCTCTTCAATCTAATCATTAACTCTTCACAGTTCATGATATTTCCATATTTTGTTTCAAACGAGAAGTCTTAAGTAGTCATTGGTGTGTCAAGAAAGGCAGAGACCCACTCAGTGATTTTAATATTCACTCAGAATAATCCACATTTAGATTTATAGTCTAATCATTTAAAGTTTAAGCAATGTACATGAGCTGCAGGAAGGCACATGATGCTGGGGAAATCAACAAGGATTCTAGCTGGACAGATTCTTTCTGGGATGGGGGGCATGGAGCAGAATGATGATTGGGGATTTTGGAAGTAGATTTTGACACACTGGGATTTGATAACTTGAAGGATTCTTCAGAAAGACATGGAGTTTCTCGTTGGGATCTCTAGATGAATTCAGTTCTCAGTGATTGCTCCCTTGCTGCGCTTGCCAACTAGAATACTGACAAAACTTCTCTTCCCTACTTTGTCAGAGATGCCATTACACAGCTCTGGATGTTTGTTTAAAACCGTCATATAAAAGAACAATTATCAAGCATTAACCACTAGAAACAATTTATCCACAGCAAATATTGGGGAGGGGAAGGAAAGGGCAGAACTAAACTAAAAGGGAGTTGGAGAGGGAAAAACATCAACGTTAATCTCCACTCATTCGCCTCCAAACCGCTTAAAATTAGTAATTATTATGAACAAATTAACAATTGAAATTGAATAATTGCTTGGTAAGAGAATTTCAACATTCCAAACGGCAACAAAAAATCAGGTTGTCACCTGGCACCCATCAGAATTGGAACACGAGAAAGGGAACAGAAATTTACAGCATAAATCTGATTACACACACACAAGTACAATCGGTGAACATAAACAGTCATGCAAATGAAGCATACTGTGAGCCTGATCAAAGCCCCTGTCTGTCAGTTTAATGAATTGTCTTGGTGCTATGTCCAACATGAGAGAGTGTGTGAGCGTGAGTGTGTGTGTATGTGTGTGCACATTCAGTATTGGCATGTGTTGGAGGGATTTATACATTCTTGCACAACTCTAGCTGGGTGCATGATAAATACTCTTCTTTAACCAATCTTTCCTAATCTTTCTCAGAGTCAAGCTTCTGGCTCAGTGGCACAGATGCTATGCCCTGGTCCACAAAACCTCCTTCTGGCTATTCATTCCCAGTTCTGAAGAAGGGTCACCGGACTGAAAAAGTTTACTTTGATTTCTCTCCCCAGATGCTGCAAGACCTGCTGAGCTTTTCCCACAATTTATGGTTTTGTTTCTGATTATTTGCATTTGGACATAAATTGGCTGCTATATTTGTCCACAAAATAGTGGTGACTATAGTTAAGAAGTAAATCATTTATTATGAATCATTGGTTGCCTTTGGATGAATGCACAGAAGTAATTCTTTATTTGTAATTGCAGTCAAAAATTAAGTTACTGTCTGCTGTGGAGACAGTGTCTGATGGAAAATGCAGAGGAGTACAGGTGATTTGGCAGTCAGCAGGTAGAGGACAAATTTAGAAATGAGCTAATCTTTTTCTCCCAGGTAATATGTAGGAAGTTATGTTTGTTTAAAAAGATGTTGGTTTGCATGGAAAGCTAAGAAATTGATTTTGGACACTGATTTTTGACTGACTTTCAAGTCAACTCAAATCTCTATGGTGTAGCGAGTTTCTGCCATACTGCTTTAATAAGCGGTGACAGCAATAGCTCAGTCATGATAATGGGGGACAAGTCTGTCACAATTACCTATGGAGAATGTCTTTAATAGTGATTGTATCAGTGCCATAATGCCTCTGATTCAATGATTTATTCAGCATTGTTGAAGAATGTAGTTGCTTGGAGATTTTATCAAGGTTATTAGCTATGTGGATTCATTGTAAAAATGACAGAAGAAACCACATTACAGTCCAGCAGGTTTATTTGAAATCACAAGTTTTTGGAGCGCTGCTTCTTCATCAAATCACTTCATCTGATAAAGGCTCAGTGTTCTGAAAGCTTGTGATTTCAAATAAACCCGTTGAACTGTCACCTGGTGTCGTGTGACTTCTGACTTTGCCCACCGCAGTTCAACACCAGCACCTCTACATCATTGTAAAAATGGACACTGATCTGACAGTTGAACATTTCTTCTAAAATATTCATTTGTTTTAATGATGCATTCTTCAGCAAAGCTGCTTCACACTGAGGCTGGTGTTCCAGCCTGGTTTAGAGGAAATGTGACTAAGAACAGGAAAGATTGTTCTGAAGCATCATATCTCCTCGATGGGGAGATCGAAGTGTTCCAGTCTGGGAAATGGCACATATAGGAAATACTTCTTCTCACACAAATTTCAAGCCTCCAACATGTGAGAAGTTAGAGGAATAGAAGCAAAAACTTAAAAGTAATTCAAAAAATTGCCTTGTTCAGAGGAGTGTAGGCTTCAGAGAAGTCTGACTAAGTTGAATGGATTCCTTCAGCAACCTAAGCAGAGATTAAATCTTGATTTTTTTCCCTGACTGATAGATTAACTTTCAACTGTGGTAGTACACTGTCATAATTGGGTTGAAAATTAAGGCCCTACATCTGGAAACAACACGTTCAATGCTGTCCATTTAGTCTTTCAGAAAGCATCACTACTGTGTCTCATCAAAAATGTGCAAACTTGTGCTATGTTTTATTCAGTATTCTTGTCAATAGTGCTTTAGGTAGAGAGTAGACCTTCAGGCAAAAACTGAAAAGAACATTGTTGCATTCTTGAGCAAGAATGACTAACACTTGCTCAAACACCTGCAGCCATAATTAAACAACTTTATTTCATCCTGTCAACAGAGAGGGCAGCTGAGAGGACACAAGAAATAATGAGACAATAATTTCCTCCTTCTTCTTTCCCACAAACTTTCAATTCACCGATTTAGCTTCTTTGTCTTCCTATCTATGTTTCTCCTTCTCTTTCCACTTGGCTGACTGTGGTCTCTCAACATCGATGATAGAAACGAACATGACTTTTGATGACCAACTCGACTTCAGTAACGGATGGTGACATGTTTGATTTGTCGTAATCAAAGATCCTGGCTGACACTTTGTTGTACTGGTGGATTCCGTAATAGCAGCAGACTTTGTTTTGACTTTCCCTGACATTCAGTTTGTTCTTTTGGAGGAATTTGGGTGAACTGAGGTTTCTTATGCTGTCCCTCTGTCTGATTTCTTCTTTCAAGCAAAAGCTCCATGTGGCATTGAAGGAGTGTCTCTCTCTCTCTCTCTCGAATCCTTATTTCGTTACAAACACTGAAGTCACATACTTTTACTCTCACTCATTGGGAAGTGGTGGTGTCGTGGTAATGACACTTGATTAGTAAATCTAGAACCCCAGGCAAATGTTCTGGGGAAAGTGAGGACTGTAGATGCTGGAGATCAGAATCAAAAAGTGTGGGGTGCTGGAAAGTCACAGTCAGTCAGGCAGCACCCCAGGAACAGGAGAGTCGATGTTTTAAGCATAAGCTCTTCATCAAGAATGTTCTGGGGACATGGATTCAAATCCCACAATGGCAGTTTATGAAATGTGAACTCAATAAAAAGACAGCCAAAATATACCCAAAATGTTCACTAATGTCCTGTAGGAAAAGAAATCTGCCATCCCTGCCAACTCTGGTCTATATATGAATCCGATCTTCAGCAGTCTGGTTGAATCTTTACTGTTCTCTGGGAAATTAGGGTTGGCATTAAATGCTGGTCGAGCCAGTGACACCCACATCCCATTAATGGATTTTTTAAAAAAACCTTGAAGTTTGAACAACAGGATCTTTTGGGAGTGCTGAACTCTCTAAGTTTCATATTTGATGTAATATTTCCCATTGCAACTTTATTATGCTTTTCTCCTGTGTTTCTGTTGAAGTCAGGTGTCATCATTTTGAATCTTGTCCAAGGAGTGTATATAAACACTAACTTGTAAATTGAGCAACCTGTTGTAGAACACAGGATTGTTCTGCAACAGAAAATTTGAAGACAAAATTGGAAATCACTGCCTAGCTTGTCACCGAGCAAATATTTCTGCAAGGACCCCTTCACAACCTGTACATGTTAGCACGATTGGAATGTATTTGACTCATTTGTCACGCGTTAATATTTGCAGCTCTTCTTAAATAATTGGAGAACCATTGTTGATGCTAACACCTCTGGCAACTCATAAATTGCAAAGCAGCTTGTCAAAACTTCAATTCTTCTGACACATGTCAGAATTGGGCATCGACTCAACGTTCATGTGTTAATTGTTATTTTAAAAAAATCTGGTTCGCTAATGTCCTTTAGAGAAGGAAATCTGCCATAATTACCTGGCCTGGCCTAAATGTAGATGTCTCCTTCAGCTATTCTCTTCCTTTTTGTGTTCTTCTCAAAACTCACATCATCTTTTTATATTGCTGTCCATTTACCTTTCATGTTCTCCTTCCCTTTTCATCAACTACTGATAGCCTTTTTGGTTTTTGGAGCACTGCTGATCTTCAGACAGCTACTGTTTTCTGCACCACTGACTGCCTTTTTGTTTAAATCCAACACTAACATTCATTTTCAAAGTGACCTATGGGAGGATCTTTCCTGCTGGTGTTTGTTTTTCAGTAAATGTACTTTTGTTAAATATTTCGAATTGCATCTTTAACTGTTTCTCACTGTTCATTTAAATCCATACCCAAGTAACCACAGTCAGTTCACCTCTCACACCTATGAAATTGTCTTTGTTCAAGATTATGTAAGTTTGGAAACCTCTGCCTCAGATGGCAAACCAAGGTGGATTATTCAATATTTTTAATGGGGAGGTAACAGATTCTTCATAAGCAACAAAGCACATGTTATTGGCACTAAAAGATAATGTGGAAATTGAAACACAAACAAATCAGCCATGGTCTTATTGAATGGTACCGCAAGCTTGAGGAGACAAATGAGTGACTTGTGCTCCAAATTTGTACATACATTTATATGATGTTATCTGACGTTTGCTATTGATATTTTTCATTTATACTGTGCAGATTTCATGATTTCATCAGGCCTTTCTCACAATTCCTTTGTGTCACCGAATTTGATCAGAGCCACCTGATGCCAAGACTCTCCTCCTTTCACCTGAGTCAAAAGGTGGTGCTGGAAAAGCACAGCTGGTCAGGCAGCTTCCGAGGAGATGGAGAGTCAACATTTCGAGCATAAGCTCTTCATCAGGAATGAATTTCTGATCATTCCTGGTGAAGAGCTTATCTCAAAATGTCGACCCTTCTGCTCCTCGGATGCTGCCTGACTGGCTGTGCTTTTCCAGCACCACACTTTTTGATCTGATCTCCAGCATCTGAAGTTCTCACTTTCTCCTTTGACCTTCTGTCTGGCTCTCCGCAATATTTATTTCTCACCTGTTATCATCTTGGAACCATGTCTCTGTAATTAGATTTAAATAATTTGCCTCTAGTTGTGTCATTAATTCATCCTATTGCTTCATGCATGCACAGAAAGAATCTTCATTTTAACCTTTATTTCCACTAGCGATCTTGCTCCCTGCTTTTTGTCTTATCCTGCTCCGTGATCCCAAAATATGCCTGCATTGTCATTCTTTTCAATCATGTATATATTGTCTCACTGTATACTTTCAGAGCTCCAAACATGTATAATAATGTTCTTTGATAATTAATTTCTCAGCGTCATAGCCACCATTGTGTGTTATATTACACTGAGAAAAGCTATCACATGTTCAGTTCCAGTCAGCTGTTCCTGCACAATTTTATTTTCATGACCTAAACAGAGACAAGTAAAATAAAATATTCAGATTTTTCAACATCACACAAGGACCAAAAATCATGAGGGGCAGAAATAGTGTGAATAATCAATGTCTTTTCCCCAGAGTTGTTAAGACCTAAACTAGAGGGCACAGATTTAAAGTGAGAGGGGAAAGATTTAAAAGGGACTTGTGGGGCAATGTTTTCACACAGAGGTTGTGCATGTGTGGAATCAACTTCCAAAGGAAGTAACAGATGCAGATACAGTTACAATAATTAAAAGACATTTGGACGGGTACATGGATAGGAAAGATTTAGAGTGATATGGGCCAAAACGCAGGCAAACAGGACTGGTTTAGTTGGGAGACCTGGCTGGCTTGTAAGAGTTGGATCAAAAGGTCTGTTCTTGATAAAAAATTACACTTTGAATGTATTTTTTTTGTGTCGTGTGAATGTATCTGTGATAAAGAGTTATAGATCTAATTCTGATTACAGGGCCATAAACTCACAGAGCATGGAACCAGGCCCTGCAGCCCACCATGTCTATGTCGATCATCTAGTTCAGATGTTGATCAGTGTTTGCCACTTGTTTTAAGAGTAGCCTTTGTGGAAATAAATTATTTTGAATTCATTAATCTTCATCATGAATATTTCTTTTATTCTTGATATTTCCACAAAAAGAATCAGTTGGCTATTTTGGTGATTGAACCAACACAGTTATACTAATGGTGTGACTTGTGAAATAGCGGGGCTTAATTCCGAGTACAGTCCACAGTCATTACACTCTGTAACTTGTGACTTCTTTTCTTCATATGCATTAATTCAAGTCCTTTTTGAAAGCTGCTATTGAATTTGCTTTCCATTTCTGACAGCATATTCTAAATCATAGCAAGATCAACTTTTGTTTTAAAAGAAGTTCTCATCTTTACCTCTGCCTCTTTTGCCAAATGTCTCAAATCTCTTTCCTCTGGTTACTGGACCCTCCTGCCAGTTTCTCCTGATTTTGAGAGGAAATTACATTTTCAGAGATAAAAGCAAATTACTGCGGATGCTGGAATCTGAAACCAAAAGAGAAAAATGCTGGAAAATCTCAGCAGGTCTGACAGCTTTGACAAAGGGTCAGTTCGACTCAAAACGTCAGCTCTTTTCTCTCCTTACACATGCTGCCAGACCTGTTGAGATTTTCCAGCATTTTCTCTTTTGGTTACATTTTCAGAGATGTGGGGAACCAGGCTTAATGATAGGTTCCTGTGATCTGGAGCCAGGCATTGACAAATAAGTATAATATACTTACTACGATGAATTCCCCACCAGAAAGTATTTCAGTACTCTCCATGTGGTAATGGTCAAATAGATCATACATAGTTGAAATGGCCAAGTACTTTATGTATGTGGGCAATGACCTGAAAGTGACAGGCTTACTTAAACTTTTTGTATTGAATACTGCTCACAATACATTGCAGATTCTGCATGAACCATGTGATGTACTATTTGCGTAGATTCTATTCCTGATACACGATCTGTCAAACATTCTTTTTTTTCTGCAGCTCTTGAAAGTAATTTGGCTGGAGCCAACAGTGTTACCGATTGAGGCAGGTCAATAACCAATCCATTTCTGAAGGCATTTCAATCTGCTATGTTAAATGTTATTATGTTGATATAAAAAAAAACTTGTGTTTCCATCATGTTTTTGCAACCTCAGGCCAACCAATGCAGTTTACAACCAATAAAATACTCTTTCTTTTAAAGTGGAATGATATACAGCCAATTTATGCACAGTAAGCTTCCACAAACAGCAATGTATAAATGATCAAATAATCTGGTTTTAGGGGTTGATTGAGGAATGGGACAATGGAGGCAACTCTGAGCAATATCTGAGCAGACAGATGGGCTCTCTGTTTAATGTTCTCTCACAGAAATTAACACACAAAAAATATGTTCAACCGCACAAATTACTTCTTCACTGCTCTCCCATGTGGCTTGTCCTCACATTATGTTTGAGTGAACCATAATTTATACCATGTTATTGTGTGCTATTGTTCCTGCCAAAAACTGGTGAATAGAATCTCTGAAGCAGGCGACAATACAATTTGGAACACGCACCCTTGGTAGGGGAGGTGAGAAATTTCCCACAATCTTTCTGTTTCAGAACCAACAGGTGCTTTCATTTATACAAATTGTAGAAGGCCAGCAGCTCTCCAACGTTTTATCCCAAATGACCCAACATTTATCACCATTATTTTGAAGACTAATATGCAACAGATATTTGATGTGTCACATTGAGAACTGATCAAAAGTCAGAGGGCGTGGAACTCAATGCCTGTAAGAATGATCAAGGGAAAAACTCACATCGTATTTAAAAAACATTTAGATGTCCACTGATTACAACACTTAATGTAAACTGTAGGGCTATGGCCCAAAAGCTATGATGTGTGATCAGACAGGATCTGGCATAGCCACAAGAATGTCCAAAGAATCATAGAATCTGGACAGTGTGGAAAGAGGCCACTTAGCCTATCGAATCTGCACTAACCCTCCAAAGCATCCTGCTTAGACCCAGACCCCCATCCTATCCCATAATGCCGCATATACCATGGTCAATCCACCTAAACTGCACATCTTTGAACTGTGGGAGGAAACCAGAGCAGTCGGTGAAAATGGAGAGAACATACAAACCCAACACAGACAGTCACCCAAGGCTGGAATCGAAACCAGGCCCCTGGCACTGAGAAGCAGCAGGGCTAACCACAAAGTCATTGTGCCACCCCTGTGAACCACCACCTTCTGTGGCACAACTTTCTATGATTCCATGATTCCCATAGTCCCTTAGATTCTGGAACAAGAACAGCAGTCGAGAAATGTTATGGTAAGAAAATAACAACTTACATTTAGAAAGCAAAGTTGACTGATACCACTGGATCAACTACTGATTTGGAAGTGATGCAGAGCTTCATACAGCAGAAGCACAATCTATTTAAACTGAACTCAGACAAACTATAGCACAGATGATAGTAGTCTCCTGATAAAACAGGATTATTATTTCAACAATATGCAGCAAGTAAAGGATTGTGTGAAAACAAAAATTCTGTGCATTATATCAATCCTCGTCATGTACAGCACTGTATTTTCGAGATATTAATGGGAAAGAGTTAATTCATCATCTCTACATTGTCCAAGACATGATGTATCACTCTGTTTCCAATGATAATATAATTTGCTTGCTCATCAAATGTCATTATATATTAGTTTTTCACACTACAAATAAGAAATGCTGGTTCACACAATGTTTATGGGATAAAATACTCAAAACATTGATGTTCTTTAATAACTTGAATAATTGAAAGCACGTGTTGGTTCTGGGAAAGAGAGGTTGTGGCAGATTTTTTTTACCCTTGACAATACACTTCGAATGAAAATTCCAGATTGTGCTGCCTTTTGGTTCCGAGGTTCTGTTCAATGAATCTTGGCAGCAAGGCTAGAAAATAAGAACATGATATAAATTATGAATTCCTCTACTGCAGTTATGGAATTGCCATGAGAGAGCAGTTGAAATTGTATTTTATAAACAAACAGGCAGGCAGTAATATTACAGATATTGTTCCTGGGTTGTTATTGACAGAGCAATTATTGCCTATTCCATGTGTGCAATTGTTCGAACAGTTGAATGCTTTCTGAGCCACCTCCAGAAGTCAAGATGATCCATGAAAGAGGACCTAAGGTTGGATAAGGTCAGGTGTTGGCTGGATGGGGAAGTCAGGTTGGGTTCTTTTAAAGAAATTGCGTGCTATTATCGTTATTTCTTTCTAACAAGAAAAAAGACCACAATTATTCCACTTTTATTCTGAACCACTGTTATAGCGTTGATTGCAAGTAGGAAGTGCAAGTGAGGAGGTTTAGCTGCAACTGTACATCGCATTGCTCACCACAGTTTTAGTCTCTATCCTTAAACGCTTCAGAAAACATATACTGGTTGAGTCTTACTTTTAAGGGGTTGTCTTAAAAGGAGTGCTTGAGCACATTGGACCCAGAAAACAGCAGAGCATATGGTCATCTTATTCAAATGGACAATACTGTGAAAGGAAAAATAAAACAAAGAACTGTGGATGGTGGAGATCTGAAACAAAGCAGAACTTGCTGGAGAAGCTCAGCAAGCCCAGCAGCATCTGCAGAGTGATGTCAGATTTAACATTTGACCCATAGAGTCATAGAGTGAACAGCAAGGAGACAGGCCCTTTGGCCCAACTAGTCCATGCAAAGCAAAATATTCATCCATGCTAACTCCATTTCCCTGAACTTGACCCATGTCCTTCTAACCTTTTCCTATCCATGTATTTGTTCAAATAGCTTTCAAATGTTGTTAATGTACCCGCAACAACCACTTCAGTTGCTCCTCAGGCTCCCTTTTACATCTTTCCCCCCTAACCTTAAACTGAACACATGGTTGCAGGGATGGTGCAGGGGGAAGGGTTTTGGATTTTTGGATAATTGGAGTTCTTTCTGGGGAAGATGGGATCTGTACAAACAGGATGGTCTTCACCTGAACCAGAGGGTTACCAATATCCCGGTGGGGGGAAGGGGGGAGATTGCTAATGCTCTATTTGGGGGTGGGGGGGAGGTTAAACTAAAGTAGCAGGGGGATAAGAACCTGAATTGTAGTTCCAGTGTACAGGAGGTTGAGGGTCGTGAGGTCAGAGATAGGTTTACAAGATCGCGAGAGGGCACTGGTAATCAGGATGTTGGTTTGAAATGTGTGTATTTCAATGTCAGGAGCATCTGGAATAAGGAGGGTGAATTTGCAGTATGGGTTGGTACCTGAGATTTCAATGTTGTAGCCATTTCAGAGACATGGCTAGAGGAGGAACAGGAATGGTTGTTGCAGATTCTGGGATTGAGATGTTTCAGAAAGAACAGAGATTAGATTAGATTACATTCCCTACAGTGTGGAAACAGGCCCTTCAGCCCAACTAGTTCACACCAACCCTCCGAAGAATAACCCACCCAGACCCATTCCCCCTATCTAATGCACCTAATTCTACGGGCAATTTAGCATGACTAATTCACCGAACCTCCCTGCACATCTTTGGATTGTGGGAGGAAACCGGAGCACCCGGAGGAAACCCACGCAGAAATGGGAAGAATGTGCAAACTCCACACATGATGGTAAAAGGGGGAGAGTGGGTTGATGGTGTGGCATTGTTAATCAAGGACAGTATTACAGCAGCAGGGAGGTAGTTGGCAAGAGAGGGAGCCATGGTTTATGAAAGAAGGTGAAGCTTTTGTCAAGAAGAAGAAGAAAGTTTATGTGACGATGAGGCGTGAAGGTTCAGTTCGGAGGCTTGAGAATTAAAAGTTAACCAGAAAAGATCTAAAGAGAGGGCTAAGAAGAGCCAGGAGGGGACATGAGAAGTTGTTGGCAGATAGGATCAAGGAAAACCCAAAGGCCTTTTATGGATATATCAGGAATAAAAGAATGACTCGAGTAAGATTAGGGCCAATCAAAGACAGTAGTGGGAAGTTGTGTGTGGAATCTGAGGACATGGGGGAAGTGCGTAATGAATACTTTTTGTCAGTATTCACATTGGAAGGGCAATGTTAGTGAGAATACAGACATCCAGGCTACAAGATTAGATGGGATTGAGGTTGACAAAGAGGAGGTTTTAGCAATTTTGGAAGATCTGAAAATAGATAAGACCCCTGGGCCGGATGGTATTTATCCTTGGATTCTCTGGGAAGCCAGTGCAGAGATTACAGAGCCTTTGGTTTTGACCTTTATGTCATCATTGTCGACAGGAGTAGTGCTGAAAATGTGTTGCTGGAAAAGCGCAGCAGGTCAGGCAGCATCCAGGGAACAGGAGAATCGACGTTTTGGGCATAAGCCCTTCTTCAGGAATCCCTCATTCCTGAAGAAGGGCTTATGCCCGAAACGTCGATTCTCCTGTTCCCTGGATGCTGCCTGACCTGCTGCGCTGTTCCAGCAACACATTTTCAGCTCTGATCTCCAGCATCTGCAGACCTCATTTTCTCCTCGACAGGAGTAGTGCCAGAAGACTGGAGGATAGCAAATGTCATTCCCCTGTTTAAGAAGGGGATTCAGGGCAATTCTAGTAATTAAAGGCCAGTGAGCCTTACTTTGGTCGTAGGTAAGGTGTTGGAAAACGTTATAAGAGATAGCATTTAGAACTATCTACAAAGGAATAATTTAATGAGGAATAGTCAACATGGTTTTGTGAAGGATAGGTCGTGCCTCACTAACCTTACTGAGTTCTTCAAGAAGATAACAAAACAGGTGGATGAAGGTAAAGGGGTTGATGTGGTGTGTATGGATTTTAGTAAGGCATTTGACAAGGTTCCACACGGTAGGCTATTGCACAAAATACGAAGTTTCGGGATTGAAGGTGATTTAGCGGTTTGGATCAGAAATTGGCTAGCTGAAAGAAGACAGAGGGTGGTGGTTGATGGGAAATGTTCACACTGGAGCTCAGTTGCCAGTGGTGTGCTGCAAGGATCTGTTTTGGGGTCACTACTGTTTGTCATTTTTATAAATGATCTGGAAGTGAGCAGAGAAGGATGGGTGAGTAAATTTGCAGATGACACATTTGTGGGTGAAGTTGTGGATAGTGCTGAAGGATGTTGTGGGTTACAGAGGGACATAGATAAGTTGCAGAGCTGGCTGAGAAGTGGCAAATGGAGTTTAATGCAGAAAAGTGTGAGGTAGTTCACTTCGGAAGAAGTTACAGGAATGCAGAGCACTGGGCTCATGGTAAAATTTTGACAGTGCAGATTAAGAGAGAGATCTCGGTGTCCAGGTGCATAAATCCCTGAGAGTTGCCACCCAGGTTGAGAGGATTGTTAAGAAGGCATCTGGTATGTTGGCGTTTATTGATAGGGGGATTGAGCTTCTGAGCCATGAGGTCATGCTTCAGCTGTACAAGAGCTGGAAATGTGTTCTGAAGGGCTTATGCCCGAAACGTCGATTCTCCTGTTCCCTGGATGCTGCCTGACCTGCTGCGCTTTTCCAGCAACACATTTCCAGCTCTGATCTCCAGCATCTGCAGACCTCACTTTCTCCTCAGCTGTACAAGACACTGGTAAGGCCGCACCTGGAGTATTGCGTGTAGTTCTGATCACCGCATTATTGGAAGGATGTGGAAGCTTGGGAAAGGGTTCAGAGGAGATTTACAAAGATGTTGCTTGGGATGGAAGGAAAGTCTTATGAGTAAAGGCTGAGGGAACTGAGGCTGTTTTTGGAGAGATGAAGGTTGAGAGGTGACTTAATCGAGACGTATAAGAGAACCGAGGGTTAGATAGGGTGGATAGTGAGAGCCTCTTTCCTCTGATGGTGAAGGCTAACATGAGGGGACATAGCTTTAAATTGAGGGGTGATAGATTTACGACAGATATCAGGGGCAGTTTCTTTACTTAGAGAGTAATGGGGCGAGGTGGGGCCTGCCTGCAACAGTAGTGGACTCGCCAATGTTAAGGGTATTTAAATGGGCATCGGGCATACATTTGGATAATAATGGAATGGTGTAAGTTAGATGGGCATCAGATTAGTTTCATAGGTCGGCGCAACATCGAGGCGCTGTAACGTTCTATGTTCTAGGTTCTAAACTGATGCCCTCTCGTCCTCAATTCCCAAACCCTGGGAAGAAGACTGAGTGATTCATCCTATCAATGCCTCTCATGATCTTATGTACTTTGACAGGATCCCCGCTCAGTTACCTACGCTCTGAAGTAAAACATTCTCGCTTGTCCAACCTATCCCTATGACTCAGACCCTTGAGTCCTGGCAACATCTTTATAAATTACTTCTGCACTCTTTGTAGTTTAATAACATCCTTCTAATAGCAAGGTGACCAAAACTGAACACAATACTTCAAGTGCGACCTCACCAACATACAACTGCGACATAAGTTCCCAACCCCTCAATGCCCTGACTAATGAAGGCCAGTATGCCAAAAGCCTTCTTCATTGTCCTGTCTACCTGTGACTCCACTTTCCGTGCACCTGAACTCCAAGGTCATTCTATTTCACTCCAATCCTTAAGGCCCTACCGTTCACCATGGAACTCCTACCTTGATTTGACTTTCCAAAATGCAAGACCTCACACTTATCTGTATTAAACTCCATTTGCCATTTCTCAGCCCACTTCCCCAGCTGATCAAGATCCTGCTGCAATTTCTGACAACCTTCCTCACTTTCCATGATACCGCCTATTTGGTGTCATCTGCAAACTTACCAATCATGCCCTGTAATGGGTACAGCACCGATCCCTGAGGCACTCCACTAGTCACAGTCTGACAATCATCCTTCCACTATTACTCTCTACTTCCTATCGTTAAGCCAATGGTGCATCCAATTTGCCAGCTTCCTCAGGATTTCATGTGATCTAACCTTCCAGAGCAGCTTACCATGCAGAACCTGATCAAAGGCCTTACTGAAATCCATATAGACCACGTCTACCGCCCTGCCCTCACCAACCTTCCTGGTCACTTCATCAAAGAACTCTCACAAGTTTGTGAGGCATGGTCTCCCATGCACAAAGCTATGCTGATTACTCCCAATCAAATCTTGTCCTTCTAAATGCTTTTACATCTTATTTCTCAGAATGTTCTCAAGTAACCTACCTACCACAGATGTTAGGCTTATTGATCTATAATTCCCAGGTTTTTTCTTTGCAGTTCTTCTTGAATAATGGCACAAGATTCACTCCACTCCAGTCTTCCAGGATCTCACCTGTGACTAATGATGATGCAAAATTATCAGCCAGGCACCCCACAGTTTCTTCTCTAGCCTTTTGCAGTGTTCCTGGATATATCTGGTCAGGACTTAGAGATTTATCCACCTTCATACGTTTTAATCCATCCAACACCTCCTCGACTGTGATATGGACCACGAAGTCTTCATGTCTTTCTCCAAACTATAATATCGAATACATTCCAAGACTGAATTGGACAGATTTGTGGATTGTAGGGGAGTCAAAGCTGTAATCAGATCAGCAATTTCTGAACTGAATGGAGGGCGCACTTGAGGAGCCATTATCTCATATTTCTGCTCTTATCTCGCGGGTTCTAGTCCACTTTAAGAAATACTCTCCTCATTTGAAAGCAAGTTGGGGTGGGTGAATTATTGGACTGTGATGGGGACCAAAGCACAGGAGGCAGAATGCGATTAGGCTGTGGTAATCCAACCGGACAAGTAATCCAAAGTCTCATGTAATGCTCTGGGGATCCAGGTTTGAATACAACCACAGCAGATGGTGAAATTTGAACTTTAAAAAACATGGTGGAGTTAAAAGTCTGATGACAGCTATCAAACCATTATCATAACAACATCTCTGGTTCACTAATATCCTTTAGATAAAGTAAATTGCTGCCCTTATGTGGTTTGGCTGACCTGACGCCAGATGTGACTCCAGACAGAGTGGTTGACTTATAATGCATTCTGGCATCAACTAGCAAGCTATTCAGCTGAATTAACCCACTAAAAAGCCGCAAAAAAGGAATGCAATTGACCAGACCACTCGGCATTCAACCAGGAGCCAGAAATGACAACAGCAAACTCAGCCCAGAAATCCTGTGAAAGTTTCCGATGAATACTGGAGACAAGTGCTAGACTAGGACTCTCAGACAACTCAAAAGCAACAGCCTGATGTCATCCATAAATTGTGGTTCTGTGAATATGACCAAGTCCCAGACAGCACTATCACTATCCCTTGGTATGCCATTTTCCACAAGCAGGATGTATGCAGCAGAGGTGAGACAGCAGTTGATACAGCAGTGGTACACAGTCTGGAGGCAACTGGCCTGGGATTCTGCAATACTGAGTCTGGATCCCACGGTATCTCATGGCATCAGGTCAAATACGGGCAAAGGAACTGCCTGGTGATCAGTATGCACTGTTCATCCCACCCCTCCCTCTCCTCCACATTGGCTGATGAATTGGTAGTCCTTCATACAACTTGGGGGGGAGGACAGAGGATGGCAAAGCTGGAGAATATCTTCTGAATGATAGACTTCAATATGAAATACTCAAGACTGACCCTTCAGCAACTCTAGTAACTGAAATGGTTGAGTTCAAATAGACAGAGCTGCTACATTAGTTCTGCACCAGGCATTGAGAAACTAACAAGAGGAAAAAACATACTTGATTTTTTACCAGTTCCACATAGTATCTGACCTCCAAAACAGGGCTTTGTCTACCACAAGGACTGTACAGTGGTCACAGAACATTATCAATAGGAGTGACCCGACATAGTTCTTTTGTTGGTGAAATCCTGTCTTCATCGTGAGAATACCCTCCATCTGGGTGGCACTATTGCTGTGTTAAATGAGACAGGCGTCGAACACATCTCGCAACTGAAATCTAGGCATCATAAGACTCTATGCAACAGCAGAATTGTACACCAACATAACAGGAAACCTCATGGACTGGCCTAGGTTCCACTCAGCCATTGCCATCAAGCTAGGACATAAACCCTGGTTCAATGAAGAGGGCAGGAAGGTGTGCCAGGAGCAGCTCCAGGCATTCCCAAAAATGACGTCTCAATCACTTGAAGCTACTAATGTGACAAACAGCAAAATCAACAAATGACACAGCTAAGTTATCCCACAACAAATGGATCAGATCCGTGCTTGGCAATCCTGCCACATTCAATCGTGAACACTAATGGATAATTAAACAACTCACGGAGGAGGAGGCTCCACATCTTCAGTAATGGGCAACCCATCTCAAAATAAGGCTGAAGTTATTTGCAACAAACTTCAGCTCGAAGTGCTGAGAGGAAGATTCATTTTGGACTCATCGAAAGGTCCACAACACCTCAGATGCCAATCTTCAGCCATTCCAATGCCCTCCATGTGCAATCAAGAAATGGTGAGAGGCACTACATCGTGTACAGGCCTGACAACATTCTGGCTAGAGTACTGAAGACATGGACTCCAGAATTTGCTCCTCGAGTACAGCTCTCTAAGACTGGCATCTACCCAGTAATGTGGAAAATTGCCCAGGAATGTCAGTAGTCAAAAAGTTAGACAAACCCAACAGTCTACATTCCATTATCAATAAAGTACTGAAAAGGCTCACGAGCAATGCTATCTAGGAGCACAAGGGGAACAATAACCTGCTCTTGGGCATTCACATGGGTCACTGAGCTACTGATCTCATTACAGCCTTAATTTCATGGACAAAAGAGTAGTGCTCGAGAGCTGAGGTGAGAGTGACTTCCTTTAACATCAATGCCACCTTTGACCAATGTGGCATCAAAGAGTTCTAGCAATCATGAAATCAACAAGTCATGGAGATGTACAACATGGAAACAGATCCTTCAGCCCAACTCATCCATGCCAACCACATATCCTAAATTAATTGAGTCCCATTTGGAAGCATTTGGCCCATATCCCTCCAAACCGTTCCCATTCTCATACCCATCCAGATGCCATTTAAATGTTGTAATTGTATCAGCCTCCACCACTTCCTCGGGCAGCTCATTCCATACACACACATACCCTCTGCTTGAAAAGGTTGCTCCATGGGTCCATTTAATTCATTCCCCTCTCACCCTAAACCTCTGTTCTCTTGTTCTGGACTCCACCTCCCGAGGGAAAAGACCTTGTCTATTTACCCTATCCATGTGCCTCATGATTTTATAAAATGGCACCTCTCAGCCTCTGATGCTTCAGGGGAAATATCCCCAGTCCATTTCACCTTTCCTTTTCCCTCAAACTCTCCAACCCTGGCAACATCCTTATAAATCTTGTCAGAATCCTTACAAGTTTCACAACATCTTTCCTGGAGCAGGGAGAACAGAATTGAACACAATATTCCAAAAGTAGTCTAACCAATGTCATGTACTGCTACAACATGGCCTCCCGACTCCTTTTCGCAATGCACTGACCACTAATGGCAAGTGTGCAATATGCCTTCTTCACTATCCTGTCTACCTGTAACTCCGCTTTCAAGGAACCATGAATCTGCACTCCAAGGTCTCTTTATTCAGCAACACTCCCCTGCCCTGATATGCCTGAGCAAAATGCACCTGTATCTCTTCCGTCCAAGCTCCCAAGAGATCCTCCCACATCCATCAGAAAGTCACCTGTACCTCCATCAATGTCATCTACTGCATCCGTTGCACCTGTTGTGGTCTCGTCTGCATCGGGGAGACAGCGTGCCTTCTTGCAGGTCATTTCAGATCTCTGGGACACCCGCACCCCCCAATCCCACCGTCCCGTGGCTGAACACTTCAACTCTCCTCCCACTCCGTCAAGGACATGCAGGTCCTGGGCCTCTTCCACCACCAAACTGTTAACACCCGACACCTGGAGGAGGAACACTTCATATTCTGCCTTGGGACCCTGCAACCACACGGGATAAATGTGGAATTTCTCAGCTTCCTCATTTCCCCTCCCCCCACATTATCACAGTCCCAAGCCTCCAACTCAGCAACACCCTCCGACCGTCTATCGCTGCCCCCTCTGACCAATCACCTTCTTCCTCACCTTCATCCATCTATCGCTTTCCCAGCTACCTCCCCCAACCCCCTCTCCCATTTATCTCTGAGCCCCCAGCCATAAGTCTCATTCCTAATTAAGGACTTCTGCCCAAAACGTCAATTCTCCTGCTCCTCGGATACTGCCTAACTTGCTGTGCTTTTCCAGCACCACACTCAAGACAAAATGCAGCAGATTAGATTTATCTAAAATTAAACGCCATCTGCCACTCCTCGGCACATGAGATCAAGGTCCCGTTGTACTCTGAGATAACCTCTTTGATTGTCCATTCCACCTCCAATTTTGGTGTCAGACAGCCATAGAGTCAAACAGCATGGAAACAGACCTTTGGTCCAACTCATCCACATCAACCATGTTCCCAAACTAAAGGTTTGGCCCATATCCTTCCAAACCTTTCCTATTTGTGTACTTGTCTAAAAGTCTTTTAAATGTTGGAATAGGACCCACATCCATTACGTCCTCTGGAAGTTCATTCCTTGCTGTGGAAAAAGGTTGTCCTTCATGAACTTTTTAAATCTTCCTCCAGTCACCTTCAAAATATGTATCCTAGTTTTGAGCTCCCCCACCCTCGGGAAAAGAGGTTGAATATTCATCTTGTAAATACCCATCCTATATGGTCACTCCTCAACCTCCTCTGCTCCTGTGAAACAAGTCCCAGCCTGTACAGCCGATTTTTATAACTCAAACCTTCCATTCCAGCAACATCTGGTAAATCTTCTCTGAACCTTCTCCAATTTAAAATATCCTTCCTTTATCAGGACGACCAGTACTCGAGCAGAAACCTCATTATGCACAATCTCAATATGACGTCCCAACTCCAATACTCAAGAATCTGAGCAATGAAGGCAAGCATGTTAAAAACCCTTCTCAACCATTCTGGCTTCTTGTGACACAAATTTCAAAGAATTATGTACCTGAATTTCTAGGTTTCACTCTCTTACAACACTACTCAGGACCCTTACCATAAAGTGTATAAGTTCGATTTACCGAAGCTTACATTTATCCAAATTAAACTCCATCTGTCACTCCTCAGCTCAGTGACTCAATTAATCAAGATCCCTTTGTAATCTTGGCTAATGTTCTTCACTGTCCGCTATGAAACCAATTTTGCTGTCATCTGCAAATTTCCTTACGATGCCTCCTATATTCTCATCCAAATTGTTTGTACAAATGACAAAACAAAAGTGGGCACATCACTGATCACAGGCCTCTCAGAATCGCCTCCACCACCTAGCCACCATCAATGCTACCTGCAAACTTACTAACCATACCCCCTATATTCACATGCAAATAATTTACACAAATGACAAAAAAAGCAGTGGAACCAGACACTAATCCTTGTGGCACACCACTGGTCACAGCTCTCCAAACTGAAAAGCAACCCTCCTCCACCACCACCTCTGTCTCCTACCTTCGATCCAATTACGTATCTAAATGGCTAGCTCTCCCTGTATTTCATGTGATCTAACCTTGTTAAACCAGTCTATCATGCAAACATTGTCAAACACCTTTCTGAACTCCATATAGACTAACTCCACCACATTGCCTTCATTAAGCCTCTTCATCACTTCTTCAAAAAACTCAATCAAGCTTTTCCCAAGCACAAAACCACATTGACTATCCCTAGTTAATCCTTGCCTTTCCAAATACATGTAAAACCCTGTCTGTCAGAATCCCCTCCAATAATTTGCCCATCTCTGACATCAGGCTCACTGGTTTTTCTGTATCACCTTTCTAAAGTGGGACCACTTTAGCCAACCTCCAGTCTTCCAGCATCTCACCTGTGACTGTCAATGAGCCAAATATCTCAGCAAGGGGCCCAGCAATCACTGCCCCAGCTTCCCACAAACCTCTAGGGTATGCCTGATCAGGTCCTGGGGATTTATCCACCTTTATGAAGGTGAAGATGTCCACCACATCCTCCTCTATAATATGGAAACTTTTCAAGATAGTGCTATTTATTTCCTCAAGTTCTCAAGTCAATGAAAATTGGTGAGAATTTTCCACTGGTTGGAATCATATCAACACAAAGGATAGTTGTGATTGCCATTGGAGGTCAATGATTTCATCCCCAGAACATCATTGCAGGATGTCCTAGGCCCAGTTTCCTGGGCCCAATGATCTCCAGTCGCTTCCTCAGTGACTTTCCCCCTATCATAAGGTCAGAAGTGGGAATGTTTGCTGATGACTGCACAACATTAAGCATCATTTGTGACTTTCAACTTGTGAAGAAGACTTACATGATATATACAAAGACAAATCAGAGTTCAGGTTTGGAGTCCAGTGACCCTTCCTTAGACTCTTCCACAGATGCTGCTAATCCTGCTGATCTTTTCCGGCAATTCCTGTTTTGTTTCTGATTTCAAGTATCTGCAGTTCTTTCTGGTTTTACTTGTATGATACAGATTTGGGTTTTGCATGGCAAATGAGAAATGCCATTTCTGCCAGACAAGCGCCAGGCAATGACCATCTCCAAAAATGCAGAATCTAACTATTTCCTGTTGATTCTCAATGGCATTATGACTGTTGAATTCCTCACTATCAGAATCCTTGGAGTTATCATTGACCAGAAACTGAATTGGACTAGCCATGCTAAATTGCCAACACTGTTTAGGATTTGCAGGCTAGTTGGATTAGCCATCGGAAATGAGTTACAGCTGGGTCTGGGTGGGATGATCTTCAGAGAGTCAGTCTGAACTCGATGGGCCAAATGGCCTGCTTCCACACTGTGGGGATTCTATGACTTGATAAGCATTGCGGCTGTAAGAGACAGTCAGAGGCGAGAAATCCTGCACTGAGTACTCACCTCCTGACTCTCCAGAGCATGTCCACAAGGCACAAGGGTGATGGAGTACTCCCCACTTGCCTGGACAGGTGCAGCTCCAATAACACCCAGGAGATGTGACACACTCCAGGAGAAAGCAGCTTGCATGATTGACACCACATCCACGTAAATTAAGTCCCTCCACCACTGGAACACAATGCTCGCAATCCGTACCATTTAAAAGACACACTACAGAAATTCACCATGGCTTCTTGACAGCAACGTTCAAAAGTCATTATCACTACCATCTAGAAGGTCATCGGTAGCAATGACAGAGAAACACTGCCACTTGCAAGTTTCTTTTGATGTGAAAATATATTACCACTTGCAAACGACACTAAGGTCAGTGAAGTTGTGGACAGTGATTAAGGATGTTGTAGGTTACAGACCTGGGCTGAGAGGTGGCAAATGGAATTTAATACGGTCAAGTGTGAGGTGATTCACTTTGGTTAGAGTAACCGGAATGCAAAGTACTGCACTAATAGTAAGATTCTTGGTAGTGTAGATAAGCAGAGAGATCTCGGTGTCCATGTACACAGATCCTTGAAAGTTGCCACCCAGGTTGACAGGGTTGTTAAAAAGGCATACAGTGTTTTAGCTTTTATTAACAAAGGGATTGAGTTCCGGAACCATGAGGTTATGCTACAGCTGTACAAAACGCTGGTGCGGCCGCACTTGGAGTATTGTGTACAGTTCTGGTCACCGCATTATAAGAAGGATGTGGAAGCTTTGGAAAGGGTGCAGAGGAGATTTACTAGGATGTTGCCTGGTATGGAAGGAATGTCTTACGAGGAAAGGCTGAGGGCCTTGAGGCTGTTCTCGTTAGAGAGAAGAAGGTTGAGAGGTGACTTAATAGAGACATACAAGATAATCAGAGGGTTAGGTAGGAGAGCCTTTTTCCAAGTATGGTGACGGCAAGCATGAGGAGGCATAGCTTTAAATTGAGGGGTGATAGGTATAGGACAGATGTCAGAGGTAGTTTCTTTACTCAGAGAGTAGTAAGGGTATGGAATGCTTTGCCTGCAACAGTTGTAGATTCGCCAACTCGCCAACTTACAATATTTAAGTCGTCATTGGACAAGCATATGGACATGCATGGAATAGTGTAAGTTAGATGGGCTTCAGATTGGTATGACAGGTCGGCGCAACATCGAGGGCCAAAGGGCCTATATTGCGCTGTAATGTTCTATGTTGTTCAGTGTTGCTGGGTCAAAATCTTGGAATTCCCTCCTTAGCATCACTGTGGGTCTACCTACACCAAATGAACTTCTTTGGTTCAAGAATGCAGCTCACCACCATCTTTTCCAGGGCATTAACGGATGGGCAACCAATACCAGCTGAACCAGAGAGTTCTCCATCTCTTGAATGAATGAAGAACAGGAAACAATCGTCATGATTCCTTTTCCTTCTGACACCCTAGGCCCATCTGAACTTCAATTCTACAATGATTTAGGTGCAGTCCATGTATTGATGCTCGCTGCTGAAAAATGTGTTGCTGGAAAAGCGCAGCAGGTCAGGCAGCATCCAAGGAGCAGGAGAATCGATGTTTCGGGCATAAGCCCTTCTTCAGGAAGAAGGGCTTATGCCCGAAACGTCGATTATCCTGCTCCTTGGATGCTGCCTGACCTGCTGCGCTTTTCCAGCAACACATTTTTCAGCTCTGATCTCCAGCATCTGCAGTCCTCACTTTCTCCATGTGTTGAGGCTTTACGAGCACATTGTGACCTTTGCAAATCACATTTTGAAAATTGATCTTGGCAATATTTTCTTGCAGCTAATGATGCAAAGTAATAAGCAACATGTGTTTTTGCAGTCTTCAGATGAGGAACATACTTAGTATTTACTCTGCAACTTGACATCTGTAGGATGTTGGTCCGATCAAGTCCTGATAATGTAAGGATAAAATAATTGATTCTTATAAAACAAATAAAACTTAAGAAAATTTGTGCAAATGATTGTGTACATGAATAAATGACCACAAACCTGGGCCTGAGTAAAATTATGAACATGCTGTGTGATCATATCTGTGCATGCATGTCTGCAAAAGTGTTATGGAGACTGTAGCCAATCTAAAATAAATTGGCAAACACCAGACTGTAAATATTATATACTTGACAGACAAAAAGAGGAAATAAAATTGCATTCCTACCACATCTTTCACAATATCACGATATTCCAAAATACCTATGCCCAATGAAGTGGTTTTGCAGTGTTTTACTGAAACTCTCCAAAAATGTCAGAAATGTCGGAAACACAAGCTGCTAATTTTCACAGAGCAAACTCCCACAATAGCAATGTGATAACTACCAAACTCTGCCTCAGCACCTTTTCAAAGATTTTCTACATTCATATGAGAGAGCAGATGTGGCACAGTGGCACAGTGGTTAGCACTGCTGCCTCACAGCGCCTGAGACCCGGGTTCAATTCCCGCCTCAGGCGACTGACTGTGTGGAGTTTGCACGTTCTCCCCGTGTCTGCGTGGGTTTCCTCCGGGTGCTCCGGTTTCCTCCCACAGTCCAAAGATGTGCAGGTTAGGTGAATTGGCCATGCTAAATTGCCCGTAGTAAAGGAGGAAATGTAGGGGTATGGGTGGGTTGCGCTTCGGCGGGTCGGTGTGGACTTGTTGGGCCGAAGGGCCTGTTTCCACACTGTAATCTAATCTAATCTAATCTAATCTAATGTGGTCATTCCAAGGACAATTCCTCTGGAGGTTCAGAACTTGGTCAGTCCTGGACTGCACTGACAGCTTGGACTTGTGGTCACCTGCAGCCTTGAGCCCATATAAGCTCTGACTCATAAGCAATTTCTGTGCCTTCAGAAATACGGCAAATACCTGAAACAGAACAATGCAGAACAAATGATAATTCAATGAGAAATAACTAATGAAACAAAGAACAAGGGCTCCAAGGATAAGGCTTTGAGGCCAGGAGCAACAATTTCACAGATGAAGACAGCTTGTTTCTGTCAAACTATTGCTCAATTGAAAAGGTCAAGCCTGTATGTCAACATTGATCAATCTGTACACTTCAGAGTGACTGTAATAGGTCAGGATGCTTCAGAAACTGAAAGTAGGTCAGTTTAGCTTAATTGTTACATCTTGTAACTCTTCAAATCAAGTAATGCAACTGTGGTATTTTAATATGAATCCAGGGATTGTTACACTATAACAATTCTGAAAACATCTGTTGTGCATGCAATGATCATCTGTGTTAACCTCGGCTGCATATTATGATGTAAAATGAATTAAAAGAGTGACATTTTCATTGCACCATTCATGATCACTGGACATTGCCAAGTTCTTTCCAGTCAATCAAGTGACTTTGAAATAAATAATTTCCGTCATGTCTCAGCCAGTTTCCTCACAGCAAGTTCTCACAAATGCAATATAATGATCTGGTGATGAGTTTTTGATGTGTGAGATGAATAAATATTGACCAGGACACCAGAGCTGAGTCCCCTGCTTTTCTTTGTATGTAATACCAGAGAGGGAACAGATTGCTCTCCCATCATAAAGATGGCATCTGTCAAAGAACAGCAGTTCCACAGAAATGTCCTGGGATATCAGTCCTGATGATCATGCTCAAGGCTTCAAGTGGACCTTGAAGATGACACCTAGGACTCTCAGTGCTAGCAACTGAGCCACAACTGACCAATGTAGCCACAAACAAAAGATCATGTTGTACCCTGTTCCAGTCCTTGAATATTTTGAAATGAGGTGAGAGTGAAAGAATGTTCATGAGTGATGGCAGTGTATTGTTTCATTTTGGACTCTGAAACAAATTCGGACATAATACATTCCAGGCACTGAACAGAAACCTGAACTAGTGATTTCTGGAGTCAAGGGTACAGAGAATTTTTGAATTGTAAATTGAGTTTTCTCAATAAAACGCGCTGGAAAGCTAAATACATTCCAAGAAGCAAATGATTCACAAGCTAACTTTCAATCACTTGAATGAATTGAGGAAATTCATTTGTTAAATGCAACACCAGTTTTTTTTATTCACTCATGGGAATTGGGCATTACTGCTTGGCCAGTATTTATTGCCAGTTCCGAATTGCCCTTGGGAAGGTGGTTGTGAACTGCTTTCTTGAACTGCTGCAATCCACGTTCTGGTTCGAGACTCACAATACCATATGGGAGGGAATTGCAGGGTTTTGACCCAGCAACAATGAAAGAAAAATATTTCCAAGTCAGAACAGTGTGTGGCTTGGAAGGGAACTGCAAGTGTTGTTTCTCTGTTTCTGCTTCCTTTGAACTTGTGGAACATCTTGGAGATCATATGAACTGCTTCTTCTGAGTATCAGTGGTGGAGTGACTGCGTGTTTGTGGAAGTGGGCTGCTTTGTCCTGGATAGTGTCAAGCGCCTGTAATCCTTTTGGAACTGCATCCATTCAGGCAAGTGGGGAATATTCCCTTACACGCTTGATTTGTGCCTTGCAGATGGTGGACAGGCTTTGGAGAGTCAGGAGGTGAGTTACTTGTTGCTGTATTCTGAGCTTCTCACCTGCTCTTGTCGCTTTTGTATTTATATATGCAGATTGATAACCCCCAGGATGTTTGTAATGGAAATTTGTGCACCACTTTACAACCCAAGGCTAGATACTAAATCTTCTCAAAACTCGCTAGATACTGTCTCGGTCTTGTCGCATTTGAAAATGGACTACCTTAGCATCTGAGGAGTTGCAAACAGTGATGAACATTGTGCTATCATCAGTGAACATCCCCATGTCTGACCTTACAATGGAGGGAATGTTATTGATGAAGCAGCAAAAGGTAGTTAAGCCTCAAACACTATCCTAAGGATCTCCTGCAGAGATGTCTGGAGCTGAGACAGCTGACCTCCAATAACCACAATCATCTTCTTATGTGCCAGGTACGAGTACAGCCATCGAGTTTTCCGCAATTCCCAATGATTCCAGTTTTGAATGGATTCCTTGCTGGTACACTCACTTAAATACGAGTTCGACACCAAGGGCAGTCATTCACACCTCACTTCTGGAATTCAGATCTTTTGTACATGTTTGAACCAAGGTTACAATAAGACGAGGACTGAATGGCCTTGGCAGAACTCAAACTAAGTATCAGTGAACAGGTTATTGCTGAGCAAGCATTGCTTAATCGTATCGCAGATGACCCTTCCATTGCCTGCTGAATGTTCAAGAGAATACTGTTGAAACGGTAATTGACTGGGTTGGATTTGTCCCACTTTGTGTCCAGGACGTACCTGGACAATTTTCCAGATAGTTGGGAAGACAGTGTTGCAGCTGTACTCAAACAACTTGGTGCAGCAGTTCTGAAACACAAGTCTTCAGTCATAGTTAGAAGATTGTTGTGAATGCTTGAGCCTTATCTTTGGTACTGATCTGCTGGGCTCTCCCATCATTGAGGATAGGGATATTTGTGGAGTTATCCCCTTCAGTAAGTAATTTAAGTGTCCACTGCCATTCATGACTGGTGGCAAGACAGCAGAGCTTAGATCTAATCTATTAATGTGGGATTGCTTTGCGATGTCTATCACTTGCTGCTTATGCTGTTTGACATCCAAGTAGCCCTGTTTATAACTTCACCATGTGAATGCCCCATTTTTCAGAATGCTTGGAGCTATTCTTGGTATGCCCTCCTGAACTCTTCATTTCACCAGGGTTGATCCCTGACTTGATAGGAACGGTAGAATGGAGTTTATGCCTGGCCATGAAGTTGCAGATTATGTTCTAGTATGACTCTGCTGCTGCTGATGGCTTGCAGTGCCTCAGGGATTCCCAATCCTGAGTTGCTAGATGTCAAATCTTCTGCAACTAATGAAGTGTGAGTGCTATATGAATTGAAGTGGTTGATCTGACAAACTTATTGAGGGAAGCTCCAATTGAATTACTTATTGGGGTAAAATATTTGTCATCATGTGAATGTTATAGATGGGTTTGAGGCACACAACTGTCTCAGATTCTAAACAGTTTGCGAGTTTAATTCCATGGACATGAGTGCGCAGTCCAGGCTGCAGTGACAAACTGAGGGAATGCTGCTGAATTTAGGGTCCTATCTTTTGAAGGAGACATTCCACTTTGTGCAAATAATGCAGTCGTACATTTTTAAAAATTAACTCATGGCATGAGGGTGTTGCTGGTTAGGTCAGCATTTATTGCCCATCCCTAATTGTCCAGAAGGCAGTTAAGAGTCAACCACATTGCTGTAGGTTTGGAGTCATGTGTAGGCCAGACCAGGTAAGAATGGCAGATTTCCTTCCCTGAAGGACATTAGTGGCCCATATGAGTTTTCCCTGACAATCCACAATGGTTCATGGTCTTCATTAGGCTCTTCCAGATTTGTTTTATTGAATTCAAATTCTACCAACTGCCATGATGGGATTTAAACCTCGGTCTCCAGAACATCAGCTGAATTTCTGTATCAATAGTCTAGCGATAATACCACTAAGCCATCACCTCCCCTATTCATAAAGAGCAAGAAGTCTTGAAGTTGATACAACCAAAAGCCATGAGAATTGTTACAAGGCAAAAGTCACAATGATGACAATAATTGATCATCCATCTCGTTTTCTGTGTAGAAACTGGTTGTCCATGTCATGACAGTTATTGCCCTTGCAAAATTATTAATTGATTGTGAAGCAATCTCTTCCTTCTTCATTACTGTCAATCTCAGTGACCAGTAAACAATTCAAACCACGACAATAGGAATGCAAATATGGCTGGTATAGTCATAGAATTTATAGAGATGGAGAGCATGGAAACAGACCCTTTGGTCCAACTCATCCATGCTGACCAGATATCCAAAGTTAATCGAGTCCCATTTGCCAGCACTTGGCCCATATCCCTCCAAGCCCTTCCTATTCATATACCTGTCCAGAAGCCTTTCAAATGTTGTAATTGTACCAACCTCCACCATTTTCTCTGGCAGCTTATTCCATACAGGCACTACCCTCTGCATGAAAAGAATTGCCCCTTAGGTCCCTTTTAAATTTGTCCCTTCTCACACTAAACCTATGCCTTCTTGCTCTGGACTCCCTCATCCCAGGGAAAAGAAGTTGTCTGTTTACCCTATCCACCACCTCATAATTTTATAAACCTCTATAATGTCACCCCTCAGCCTCTGACACTCCAGGGAAAACAGTGCCGCACATTTGCCTCTGAATAAGATTAAATATAAGATCTAGGCTATCTCCTTGATGTATTTTGAGGGGGTTTGGTCTAGTCCATAACACGGTGAGGTTTCCAGCATTTGTATTTGTGCGATCTAAGTTTGGTAAAGAGGGTCAGGGCATGGCCCTGTTAATTCAACTCTCTCACAATTTTCTCTGAAGATTTGATCTTAATAGGAGATCTGATTTCTTTACAAGTGCAACTGTCAATGGCAACACTGTAGCTAATGGAACAGTGCAGACAATGATTGAGGACAAATTTGATCAAATTTTTCAGTGTCTGGGTGTCCACTCTCTTCCGCCTCATTCAGGGTTATAGACAGAGACCAGTCCAAGGAAATGACATGTCCCTTATTTGTGGTTGGTGATGAAGGACTAGGTTGACAAGGCAAAACAATCTGGCAAGTGCCACATTCTGTCTGTGGATCAAGTGACCCCTTCTGCCATATCCCCCAAAATTCCCGCATGTCACAAGCTATTAGGCAATGTGCCAGGAGACCCAGCATTGTCCACAATGCTACAATCTGTGAACAGTATCCCATGGCCAGGTGTAACCCAGCATAAAAGACTGACTGGCTTTGAGGACAATCACGTGCATTCCATTCTCTGTGCATTAATGATGCTATATATATGCAATCAAAGTGAAAATGGACCTGTAAAAGATTAAATTATGAGGTCAGAGTGCAGAAGCATGGTTTTATTGTCTCATATTTAAGACTGAGGAGCAATTTAAGGAGACGTTTCAAATGATAGCAGAATTTGATAGGATAGATTGTGACTCTATTTTTGTTGTTTTGGCATTCAGTATTACGGGGCATAACTTTAAAACGAGAGCTAAGCCATTCAGGACTGATACCTCCTGATTTGAGGGCAGCACAGTGGCTCAGTGGTTAGCATTGCTGCCTCACAGCGCCAGGGACCGGATTCAAGTCCAGTCTTGGGCAAATGTCTGTGTGGATCTGTAAGTGCGTGGGTTTACTCCAGGTGCTCCGAATTCCTCCCACAATCCAAAGATGTGCAGGTCAGATGAATTGACCATGCTAAATTGCCCATAGTGTCAGTTATTAGTCGCGGTAAATACAGTGCAGGGGAATGGGTCTGGGTGGGTTATTCCTTGGAGGGTCAGTGTGGACCAATTGTTGGGCCGAAGTACGTGTTTCCACACTACATGGATTTTAATTCTAAAATCAGGAAGCAAGACAAAACATAAAAGGCAGTGAAGAGCCCCTGCTCCCCCAGGAAGCTAGCCATGCTTCAGGTCAATGTAAGACTTAAACCCTCATAGAATTTTGTTCAATAAGGATATTGACAGAACTAAAACTAAGACAGGAAAGTAGTGTTAAGGTAGAGATCGGCCATGATTTGCTTGAATGTGTAAAACAGCTTGAGGGCCGAATGGTCACACCTGTTGTTCTTTCTCAATGTTTAGTTCCTGGTCATGCAATTTGACAGGTTTTATTCGCTTGTGGATGTTGCTGGCTGGCCAGCATTTACTGCCCTTGAGAAAGTTGTTACTGCAGGGACTGTGATATTTTGTCTTTGTCAACAAACTGCCATCGAATTCCTGTCCCTGTAGCTTTGATTTCTAGGTATCTCAAGTGGGAATACTGACAGAATAAGGTGTTTTGTCTTCATCAGCAAGGAAGGGCCTTTCTCAAAGCTTCTAATCTCCAACATTCCAAGCACTGATTTCTCAATGAGTTAATTTTAAAAATGAATAAGTCAAGCCAAACTTGTACCAAGCCTTGGTTAAATCACATGTAGAATAATGACAGAGAGAGGCTTGAGAAGATTAACAAAGATCAACAGGAAGGACTCCACAATTGGGAGTTCAATGAGAGTTGTGCAGGCTGGGTCTCATTTTTCTTAAAATATGACAGCTGAGTAGTGACCAAATGGAGATCTGAAAAATGATGCCAAGTTTTGATCAAATTTCAATAGGGGTGAAGCTTTCAGTTGTGGGAAAGAGAAAAACTAGAGGCCCACCAGAACAGAATAATAGAAATAAATACAATAAAGAGTTCAGGAGAAACGTCTTTACTCAGAAAGTGCTGAGAATGTGAAATTACCACAGAGAGCAGCTGAAGTGAACAGCGTCAATGCACTTAAGAGGATGTTATATAAATACATAAGGGAGAAAGGAATATAAGGAAACAATGGTGTAGGCGGAAGAATGGGAGGAGACTTGAGTGGTGTGCAAATGCCAGCAAGAAATGATTGAGCAAAACAGCTTGTTTCTGGGCTGTAAATACTGTGCAAAGATTTAGATCAGGGCAATCCATGTAAAGGTAAAGAACATCAAGCTGTTTTGGCCTTCAGGAGCTTGTAGTTCCATAACAGAAATTTAGACATGCTGTCTAACTGAAATTTTATTGTCTTCAAATCATTCAGCACTAGGCATCATGGCACCCAAATGTGCGATTTCAATCTTGTTGACGCATCCTGAATATCACAAGATGAGGGAGAGTGTTTTCTTTCGCTGCATTATATGTTCAATTCAGATCAGTTATTTCAGATTGCATATGTCTATCCTGTTGTTTGGACCTGTTTTATTACCCAGCACAAGCTTCTGAATAAATCTCACTTATATTTATCCTCCCCTCTCTATCATTGTGTTTGTAGGTTTGGAGCCCACTGGAGCTCGAGGAAACCAATGTTTGGATGCAGCCAAGGCTTGCAACCTGAATGACACCTGTAAAAGATACCGCTCCATGTACATCTCCACTTGCGTCAAGCGCACCTCCACCTCCGATACCTGCAGCCGCCGAAAATGCCACAAGTCACTGAGGCAGTTTTTTGATCGCGTGCCTGCAGAGTACAGCTATCGGTTGCTCTTCTGCTCCTGTAACGACCCAGCTTGTGCGGAGAGGCGCCGCCAAACCATTGTACCCACCTGCTCATATGAAGACAAGGAGAAGCTAAACTGCCTGGCACTTCATCAGACCTGTAAGACGGACCACGTGTGCAGGTAAGGCCAGCAATCTGCACAATTGTTCTAGCAAGGTTACTGGAGCATGTGATATACTATCACATTGGTATTAGAATTCAGTATCTGGCACTGCTGTTTGGTAACATGAGCAAATGAAGGACTGAAATATCATCTCACTGCACCTCTGGATACAGGTCAAAATTTTTGACATGAAGCCTCTCTCCTTGCCTATTCTCAGTGTTTACTCAATTCTTTTCCTGCTTATTACATGGCACTTTGAATTGTTTCTGTATTTATGCCAACTGCAGTGAGCCAAAAGAGGAGCCGTATTGTGAACCTAGAACAATCTGATACAAGTGTGCCCCTTTGAAGGTATTCAAATCAATAACTGGTGGTCTGATTAAACTGTGCAATCACTTCAGTAAGGCAAAGTACCTTCTTAATTGAATGAAACTCTTACTCTTACTCTGATCAGTAATGGAATGGACCTTGGATGGACTTAGATGCTTCCTCTGTAGATTAACTGAGCATGAACAGGCCAACAGATGACAGGTCGACAGTTGAGGCTAGAAACACAATAAAAATGCCTGTTATTAGAGTGATAGAGTCATAGCAATGTACAGCACAGAAACGGACCCTTCGGTCCAACTCGTCCATGCCGCCCAGCTATCCTAACCTAATCTCGTCCCATTTGCTGGCACTTTCCTATTCATTTACCCATCCAGATGCCTTTTAAATGATGCAATTGTACCAGCCTCCACCACTTCCTCTGGCAGCTCATTCCATACACACACCACCCTCTGTGTGAAAAAGTTGTCCCTTCAGTCCCTTTTGTTTCTTTCCCCTCTCACCCTAAACCTATGCCCTCTACTTCTGTACACCCCTACCTCACAGAAAAGACCTTGTCTATTTATCCTATCCATGCCCCTTCATGATTTTATAAACCTCTACAAGGTCACCCCAGCCTCCAACACTCCAGGGAAAACAGCCCAGCCTATTCAGCCTCTCCCTATAGCTCAAACCCTCCAATCCTGGTGACATCCTTGAAAATCTTTTCTGAACCCTTTCAAAGTTTACAACATCCTCCCGATAGGAAGGAGACCAGAATTGCACACAATATTCTAAAAGTGGCCTAACCAATGTCCTGTACAGCCACAACATGCCCTTCCAACTCCTGTACTCAATACTCTGACCAATAAAGGAAAGCATACCAAACGCCTTCTTCACTATCCTATGTACCTGCAACTCTACTTTCAAGGAACTATGAACCTGCACTCCAAGGTCTCTTTGTTCAGCAACACACCACAGGATCTTACCATTAAGTGAAAAAGTCCTGCTCTGATTTGCTTTTCCAAAACGCAGCACCTCGCATTTATCGAAATTAAACTCCATCTGCCACTCCTCAGCCATTAGCCCATCTGATCGAGATCCCATTGTACTCTGAGGTAACCTTTGTCAGTGTCCAATTGCCGACCATCAACTGCGAACATACTAACTATACCTCCTATGTTCACACCCAAATCATTTATATAAATGACGAAAAGTCGTGGACCCAGCACTGATCCTTGCGGCACACCACTGTCACAAGCCTCCAATGACAAACAACAGTGGACCCAAACAGATCACTGTGGTACCCCACTAGTAACTGAACTCCAAGATGAATATTTCCGATCAATCACCATCCTCTGTCTTCTTCCAGTGAGCCAATGTCGAATCCAAACCGCGAAATCACCCTCAATCCCTGTACTTTCTACAATAGCCTACCATAGGGAACCTTATCAAACACCTTACTGAAATCGATATACACCACATCAATTGTTTTACCCTCATCCACCTGTTTGGTTACCTTCTCATAGAACTCAATCAGGTTTGTGAGGCACGACCTACCCTTCTCCAAAACCGTGTTGACTATCCGTAATCAACTTATTCCTTTCTAGATGATTATAAATCCTATCTCTTATAACCTTTGCCAACACTTTACCCACAACTCTCATGGAAGAGAATTAGGTATTATGGAATACAGGGAGAACTAGCCATTTGGAAACAGAACTGACACAGAGGTAGAAAACAGAGGGTGGTGGTGGAGGGTTGTTTTTCACACTAGATGCCCGTGACCAGTGGAGTGCCACAAGGATCGGTGCTAGGTCCACTACTTTTCATCATTTGTATAAATGATTTGGATGTGAGCATAAGAGGTATAGTTGGTAAGTTTGCAGATGACACCAAAATTGGAGGTGTAGTGGACAGCGAAGAAGGTTACCTCAGAGTACAACAGGATCTTGATCAGATGGGCGATTGGGCTGAGGAGTGGCAGATGGAGTTTAATTTAGATAAATGCATGGTGCTGCATTTTAGAAAGGCAAATCATGGCAGGACTTATACATAGAATGGTAAGGTCCTAGGAAGTGTTGCTGAACAAAGAGACCTTGGAATTCAGGTCCATTGAAAGTGGAGTCACAGGTGGATATGATAGTGAAGAAGGTGTTTGGTATGCTTTCCTTTATTGGTCAGTGTATTGAGTACAGGAGTTGAGAGGTCATGTTGCAGCTGTACAGGACATTGGGGTTAGGCCACTGTTGGAATATTGCATGCAATTCTGGTCTCCTTCCTATTGGAAATTGTTCTGAAACTGGAAAGGGTTCAGAAAAGATTTACAAGGATGTTGGCAGGGTCGGAGGATTTTAGCTATAGGGGCTGGTACAATTGCATCATTTAAAAGGCATCTGGATAGGTATATGAATAGGAAGGTTTTGGAGGGATATGGGCCAGGTGCTGGCAGGTTGGACTAGATTGGGTTGGGATATCTGGTCGGCATGGACAAGTTGGACTGAACGGTCTGTTTCCGTGCTGAACATCTCTATGACTCTGTGACTCTGAAGTAAGGCTCACAGGTCTGTAATTTCCAGTGTTGTCTCAACTCCCCTTCTTGAACAAGGGTACAACATTTGCTATCCTCCAGTCTTCTGGCACTATTCCTGGAGACTATGTGTCAGAGTATCACAGTGTATTGGATAAAGTTGAAGTAAGTAAATCTCTGATCACTGACAGTTCAGGTATTGGAAATAACTTGGTAACTCTTTGCATGACAGAAAAGTTTTGTGGGTACATAGATTTGTCACATTCTTTCACCTGACATTTTTCCTCTCTTATAACAGTGCTAATTTCCACCTCTTTTCCTTCCAAGTCCCTGTTCAAATTCTATCATGGTACTTTTCTCTTCCTCTCCCTTTCTCATTTGTTCTTGCTTTTCTCTCACAAATGCTTCTTGTGTCCTTTTATCTGTTTGATTCAAATTGATGGACTTTGGCTGATTATCAAATGAGGGCACAGATATTCAGCATAGTTCAATCAGTATTACTCTCAAATCTGAAGCACAGGTTCCAGGTTCAATTTCAATCCAAGGCTTGGGCAAATAAAAATGGAGGCTCACACACCAGTGCTCAGCACTGTCAAAGATGCTATTTTTGAATGAGATAATAAATTGAGGTTCCATCTGCCTGCTCAGGCACATGTCATAGATTCCATGGCACTATTTCAAAGAAGAGCAGGGAAGTTATCACTAGTGTTCTACCCAAAGTGTATCTATACCACAAAAATCATTATCATATTGCTGACCACAATATTAATCACTGGTGGATTTTGCATGTCTGATCATGATTCTGACACAACCACAGCCGAAGTAAAAGAATTAAGACAAGAAGTATTTTCTACCCAGTGTCAAACTACTATCCAAAGCCATGCTCTACGGGTTCGAAAAAGTGAATTCATTAATGTCTCCAAGTTTCCTTTGGGAAACCTCTTAATGTTAGGCGGATGTCAGTGAATTAAAAACGAAAGTTTGAAAGCATGTAAATATATTTGACCCAGTTCAGAGTATTCAGCTAAATCTAATACTTGAAAAAGATTGGGGAATGGTGTTCCAGAGTGGCTTGTATTGTATCATGATCACAAGTCTCCTCATCACAGTTCTGGATGTTAGTACATCTGCACACAGACTCCACAGCATTCTCAAAATCATCTTATACTTGTCTGCTGGTGCACTGTGCACTGGTGTCAATATTCCAATTATCTCTTCATTTTCACTCTGTCACCTTTCTTTCTCTTCTCAGAAAATTAACACCTATTCTAATTTTTCCTTCTCCTTTTTCATGTGTCGTCTTCCTTCATCCCTTCATTTCTTCCTCTATGCCTCTCTAATTCCCACCTTCTCATTCATGTTTTGGAACCAAGGAAGGAGAAGTGCATCGTTTTTCTCTCTTTCCACAACTCCACAGATCACAACATGAATTAAATTCTTTTCACCCAAGTCCTGATGTCAATCACACACTCCTGTCTAACAGACATTGGACACAAAGTTCTACCAGCTAGGTTTGTTTAATAACTTTAATCCCAACAAACTTTTTCCCAAATAACTTTAATCCCAACAAACAGACACATAATTGAAACATGAAAATATAAATGTTACCCCTCTAAATTACACAAATCCCACATACAAACAATATGTGAAAAGGGAAAAAAATGTTCAGGCTTACATTGGATAAAAACACTTTTGGTCAATAACATTTAGTTTTTGAAGGATAGAAAAGGATAAGGTGTGGAAGGTTCAAATGGCTGTCAAACTCACTTTCGGGAATACAGAGCTCGATCAGCAGACAGGGTATTTATCTCTTGGGTCTTGACAAACATAGAAACACAGTATCAAAATGTCTTTCAATTGCTCTTCAAGAAGACAACAAGGTTTCACGGTGGATTCAACTGAAAATGAAAATGAATAACTGTATGCGAAACAATATTCAAAGAGAATAGTCATTAAAACCAGTCAGGCAATCTTTAGCAAGTCCAGTAATTACCTGAAACTCTGAGGTTTGCAATAAATGCCTTGCTTAAAAACAAATTGATCATGCCTTTTCATGAACATTTCCAAAAAAAAACCCAACAAGCTATTTTCAGAGATTATGAGTCTCATGATTCTTCTGTGCAACTGAAACTCAAAATTCTGAAGAGCCATGGGACTTGAAATATTAACTCTGTTTCTCTCTCCACAGATGTTGCCAGACATGCTGAATTTCTCCAGCATTCTCTGTCAATGTGTGTATTTACATTTCCAAAAAGTGTCTGATGAAATGACACATTAAAAGTTGATGGACAAGATAATAGCAAATGATGTTGGGGATAATATCAGCATTATAAAGATAATTTAGTGAACAGAAAGGGTTAAATGGGTGATTTGTTTTTCATATTTGCTGACTGTAACGAGTAGACAACCACATGAGTAACTGTTGAAATCGTAAATATTTACAATCTATATCAATGATTTGGATGAGGGGGAAAGAATGATTAATTTATAAATGCTAATTTTACTGATTACACCAAATTGGTAGGAAAGCAAGTTGGGTAAGAGGAGGCACAAACTTTACAAAGGAGTACAAAAATGTTTAGCAAGTGGGCAAACATTTTCCAAATCAAGCATAATGTGGTCATGTGAATAGTCTGTTTTTGTCAGGAATATAAAAATGGCAAAGTATTCAAATACGGAGTTTGCAGGAGAATGATAGAACGGAATTTGCATTCAGATATATCAAGTGATTGGGAAGGCAAACAAAATGTTGATACTTATTGTTAAGAGCAGATTAATTTGTGGCTGAGGAGCTGGTGCAGGGGGCAGGGATTCACATTTTTGGACCATGGGAATATAAGACCATAAGACATAGGAGTGGCCCATCAAGTCCACTCTGCCATTTAATCATATGGGCATTTCAACTCCACTTACCCACACTTTCCCCGTAGCCCTTAATTCCTTGAGAGATCAAGAATTTATCAATCTCTGGCTTGAAAACATTTAACGTCCCGGCCTCCACTGCGCTTCTGGGATAGAAGTGACCTGTATATGAAGGACAGTTTATACGTGAGTTAGAGGCGAACTGGCAGGGAAATTTGCAGGTGCTACTCGGGAGGCTTTAAACTAGTAAGGTGGAGGGGAGAGAGCCCAAAGAGATAGTGAGAAAAGATAAGCTTGTGGCTGGTACAATTGAGAACAGGAGCAAGTCAAATAGTCAAGGCAGGCAACAGCAAGACAGAGAACAACTGTCAGCCCCTGAAACAAGGTCGTGACAAGCCATGTTGACCTCCCAAAATGTCTATGTAGATTTTATTCACACATTGTACACAGCCATTTGCTGTGGTTGGGTTTCATTCTACACTCTTATTTTTGTGTCATGTTGGAGGGGTGAGAATGAATGAATCTAAAAAAAAAACAAAATGCAAGTAGTATTCAGCCAACCCTAAAAATAAGTTCAATATCACCATTGAAGATTCAACCTCTCCACAGGGCCTCCCAGGAGGTTTGTATTCATTCTCACAATACTGCATTGTTGTTTTCTTATCAGCAGATCTTAAACTCTGAGCCAGTTTCAGGTTGAGCTTCTGAAAGGTGATGTGACATCAACACCGGAAACCAATTCCAACATTAATGAAATAAGTGGAAAAACTTTCTATAGTTTTGATTTTACCTCATGCTAGAGTTCAAAATGTTAAAACTTAAAATTCATTTCATAAAGTACCTCACTTTAACTTCAATGTACTTGTTCTCATATGAGGTAAAAATCAATTGATGCTTCACAATAAATAAAATTAAATCTTACCTGGCAACCTGGTTCTGCTGGTGAATAATTCAGTTGACAAACAGTTACAGAGCAGTGGAAGAGCATGACTTTTTTCCATTCACTGGATGCAATGCCATTTCCCATGATCACAATTCATAGAAACACCCTTCCCTCAGGCTGCTCTGATATTTAAAAGAAACGCTGTGCCACAGAATTACATCTGTCCTTTTGTACTGCAGAGACACCAACAAGAGGAATACAAATTAGGATGGCGTTCAACTCTTCTCAGCTCATCCTGCAGTTCTTGCCTTTCATCAACCACTCAAGTGAAAGATGAAAGGTTTTTACTGCCACTACCTGACCCACAACGTAATGAGCAATCTTTCATATCATGGATAATTAGGGTAATCAGGAATCTGAACATGCATGTGATCAACTTTGGTGGCCCAAATAGAGGATGAGCTGCAGAACACAACTTTGGCATTTTTTATTCAAATTGTGCAGGACCTCATGGCCAACTAAATATATATACACTTTGCTGAGAGCAGCAAATACAGACAAAATTGCATTAAGTGAACAACTGTGAGCTCAACTTGCTGGCAGTGAAACCACATTTCACTACTTGAAATTATGATTAGATTACTTACAGTGTGGAAACAGGCCCTTCGGCCCAACAAGTCCACACCGACCTGCTGAAGTGTAACCCACCCAGACCCATTCCCCTATATTTACCCCTTCACCGAACACCACGGCAATTTAGTATGGCCAATTCACTTAACTGCACATTTTTGGACTGTGGGAGGAAACCAGAGCACCCGGAAGAAACCCACACAGACACGGGGAGAATGTGCAAACTCCACACAGTCAGTCGCCTGAGGCAGGAATTGAACCCCGGTCTCTAGCACTGTGAGGTAGCAGTGCTAACCACTGTGCTACCATGCCGCCCAACACCGCTATGTTCGTCTTTCTTTTTCCAAAGATCCATTCCCTTCACTCACTTGTCAAATTGAATGTTGAATTAGACTTGTCTCAGCCTCTAACTAAGATGTAAATTCTGCAATTTTGTAATTGTTTGCTCTGCTCTCTATATTTCATATACCGGCTAGAACTGCTTCATTGCTTCACCAATATCAGTGATTGCAGCAAAGGTAGGAAAGCATTGGCAGCATCATAATTCTCTGAGGATTAAAAATTAACCAGGTTATGCACTCATGTCATGCCCACCAGAATGCATTCATTTGGCATGATTGAAAAGTGGTTGACGGCAGAATTCCACCTCAGTATCTGTGTCCCACCAGAACCATCATTCCCCCAAACGCCATTTTTAAAACCTTACTTCAGAGTAGTATTTCAGCACAAACCAAGAATCAAAGCTGGTTGACAGTGGCAGGCAGTATTCATCAACCAAGAAACTGGATGTGAAAAATAGTTTACTTCTAAAACCAAAAACCTGAGGGTGCTGAACATCATAAATGAAAAGAATTAATTGTTGAAATATTCAGCAGATCAGGGTATCCCTGCAGAAACCATTCAGGGCAGAAGAGTGGGCCTACATGGAAAGCTTGTCTGACGGCAACTCACCTGGTTACTGATACATCAAGTAGGAACAAATTATTGCAGATGCTAGAATCTGGACTGAAAACAACAAATGCCGGAGGTCACAGTGGGTCAGATAGCATCCATGAAGAGGAAACAAGCTAACATTTCCAGTCTAGATGACTCTTCATCAGAGCTGAAGTGAAGAGTGGAGGGGACAACATTTATGCTATAGTTTGGGGGGAGGGCAGGAGGGTGCTGGTGGAGAAAAGATGTTGATAGTTCTGATTAAATGATTGGAATGTGAGAATGGTGTGTCTGCTGCCAGACTTGAAAGGACAGACAGTCCCACTGAGATGGGGAAGTGCAGTAGAGGACATGACAACAGAATGCAAGGTAAAAGAAAGGGAAGAAATGGTAGTTCATTCACAGTTTGAAGGTATTAAGTCCAGAAGGTTGTAAGGTGCCTCGTCTGAAGATGAGATGCTGTCCCTCCAATTTGCGTTGGGATTCGCTGGAACACTCAGCATGTCGAGGACAGGCAAATGGGTATGTGAGCAGGATGCTGTGTGCAAAAGATCGGCTACAAGAAGATCTGGGTCATACTTGTGCACAGACCAGAGATGTTCCGCAAAGCAATCACCCAGTCTGCATTTGATTTCTTCAATATAGAGCAGGCCACAGTGGTTGCAGTGAATACAATACACAAGATTGGAGGAGATGCAGGTGAAATGCTGCTTCACCTGGAAGGGTTTTAGGCCCTTGGATGGTGAGCAGGGAGGAGGTGAAGTGGCAGGTGTTGCACTTTCTGTAGTTAACATTGGAAGGTGCTGTGGGAAGGGGCAGGAGTTAGATTTGGTGGTTGTGGAATGGACTCAGGTACCCCTGAGTGACCAATCCCTGTAAAATGCAAACCGGGAACGTGAGGGGCAGATGTGTTTGGTGGTGGTGTTGTGTTGGAGTTCTCTGAAACAGTGGAAAATGATCCTTTAGAAGCGGAGGCTGATGGGAAGAAAAGTGAGTTTAAAGGGAACCCGATCATGCTGTTGTGAGTGATGGGAAGGGGTAAGGGCAGAAGCATGGATGAGAGGTTGGATATGTTTGAGGGCCCTGTTAACCTCGGTGGTTGGGAAACCACGGTCATGGAAGAAACAAGCCATTTTAGCTGCATTGCTTTGGAAGATGGCACCATCTGAACAAATGTGATGGAGATCAAGGAACTGGGAGAATGTGATGAAAGGATTCTGGGTAATCCAAGATGGAGGACAAAAAAACCTTGCGGCTGTAAGAGTTGCTCCTCTTTGGTGGTATTTTCAGTGTTAGAGCTGATTTCCTCAACTTCTAGGAGCAATACTTACTGTTTTATAAGGTGCTGCATTGTTTTGGAATTTTGGGGAAAAAATTGAAACAACGGCACTTTAAAAAAGGATGAAGGGAGACAAAAGCAGTGACCACATGGTGGAAGTGAATCATAGAGAACGAATCCGACACTACTGTGGTCCAGCAGTGTACCTTCACAGTTACTGCCTCTGCTGTTTGATTTCAAGTACTTCTGCATATCAGAGTTTTTCTCAGAAAAATAAACAAGCAGTGAAATTCACGGCTTACCTTGGAAAAACCAATGTGGGGAGATCACTGCAGGAGAGCAGCTAAGTGGCTACTTTTTTTTGGAAATCTACTTGAGTTGAGAAGACTGAGCAGTCACTTGACTGATGTATGTACAATCCTCAATGGTGCTGACAAGGTGGATTTGGAAAAATGCTTCCTCTTCTGCAGCAGTCAAGAATTAGGTGATAGTGTTTTGAAAATAAATGGATGCAAAGGCATGTTTTTTCCCCAAAGGCTTGTGGAATTTTGGAACCCACTGCCTCAGAAGGTGGTGCAGGAGGGGTCATTAAATATTCTTAAGGCTGAGGGAATCACATCTTCTGCAAGGGAATCACATGTTATCGCAGTAGGAAGAACTATGAAATTCAAAATACAAACCAATCAGCAATTATCTTCATGCATGGCAGAGTAGGTTTGAGGGACTGAACGGCTTACTTTTGTTCCGAATGTTGTGTGCTTGCAACAATCAGCTGGAACTTGCTGGACAATTGAATACAAAATTGACTTGAAGGTTGGAGACAGATGGTGCCGGTTGTTTTTCGAACTGGAGGCCTGTGACTGGGTCCACTGCAGTTCATCATTTATATAAATTATTTGGATGTGAATATAGGAAGTATGTTTTGTAAGTTTGCAAATGACACGAAATTGGAGGTATGGTGGACAGTGAAAAAGAGTATCTCAGAGTACAACAGGACCTTGATCAGATGGGCCAATGGGCTGAGGAATATCAGATGGAGTTTAATTTAGATCAATTTGAAGAGTTGCATTTTGGTAAGGCAAATCAGGGTAAGACTTACACACATAGTGGTAAGGTCCTGGGGAATGTTGCTGAATAAAGAGACCTTGGTGCGCAGGTTCATAGTTCCTTGAAGGTGGAGTCACAGGTAGATGGGGTCATGAAGAAGGCATTTGGTATGCTTTCCTTTATTGGTCAGTGCATTGAGTAGAGGAGTTGAAATGTCATGTTGCAGCTGTGCAGGACATTTGTTCAGCCACTTCTGGAATACCATATTCAATTCTGGTCTCCCTGCTATCACAATGATGTTGTTAAACACGAAAGGGTTCAGAAAAGATTTACAAAGATGCTGCCAGGGTTAGAGGATTTGAGCTTTAGGGAGAAGATGAACAGGCTGGGCTACTTTCTCTGGAGGCTGAGGGGTGACCTTATAGAGGTTTATAAAATCATTAGGGATATGGATGGTGTAAATTAACAAGGTCATCTCCCCAGGGTAGTGGAGTCCAGAACTACAGGGCATAGGTTTAAGGTGAGAGGCGAAAATTTTAAAAGGGTACTCAAGGGCAACTTGTTCACACAGAGGGTGGTGTGTGTATGGAATGTGCCGACAGAGGATGTGGTGGAGACTGTCACAATGACAACATTTAAAAGGCATCTGGATGGGTATATGATTCTGGGTAATCCAAGATGGAGGACAGGAAAAATTTCTGGCTATAAGAGCTGCTCCTTTCTTTGAGGTATTTTAGGTGCTGGAGGTGATTTCCTCTAATTCCAGGAGCAGCAATTACTGATTTATATGCTGTTGCATTGTTTTGGAACTTTGGAAAAAAAAGTCAAAGGGAGAAGAGCAAACAAAGGAAGCACATGGTGAGGACAGTGCAGGAGAGAGAGAGAGAGGGAGGGAGAGAGAGAGAGAGAGAACCCGCACAGTTAATGCCTTTGCTGTTTTTGAATTCATGTGTCGCTGGACATTCGAGTGCATCTGGGAAAATTAACAAACAGTGAAATTCACAACTAATCTTGGAGGAACCGGTGTGGGCGAAGTTCACAGCACAGAATCAGATAAGTTAATTGTTGTTTTAAGTCAGTCCAAGAGAAAGGCTGTATCAGTGAGTACAGTGGGTTCTTTCTTGATTATATGTTTTTGGAGATAAGTCTCTTGATTAAACTTAAAATATAAGCCATAGCTCTTAATTTAACCTGGTGCAATGTTTTGTAGAGGAATAAGACAGTATTATTTTCTAGGTCTGTAGATTGTGAAGGAGCAAAAATGGCCTTTGCAGTGATATGTATTTCTTGTCAGATGTGGGAGTTTAAAGAGAGTTTAAGGGTTACTGCGGATTATATCTGCCATAAATGCTGTTGGATGCGAATCTTATCAGATCGAGTGGATCGGTTGGAGAGACAGA